>NC_041393.1:664227778-664233240 GCF_002162155.2 Triticum dicoccoides
CGCCGGTGAGCTCACCCCGGCCGCCATGGCCACACACACACACACACACACACACACACACGACACACACACACACACACTATAGAATTTTAGTTATAGATTTTTTTCTTCTGTTTTTTAGTTATAGAAATGTTAGAAATTGTTCTGTGTTGTAGTTATAGAAATATTATTAGAAATGTTAGTTATATAGAAATGTTATAAATTTTTCCTTTTTTTAGTTATAGAAATATTAGAAATGTTAGTAATATAGAAATGTTATAAATTTTTTCTGTTTTTTAGTTATAGAAATATTTATAGAAATGTTAGCAATTTTTCTATTTTTTAGTTATAGAAATATTAGAAATGTTATAGAAATGTTAGTTATATAATCAGAAATGTTAGAAATTTAAGAATTAGTTTGAGTTAGATGAATTAGATTAATGTCAAATTGTTAGAATCTGCATATAGAATTTTAGTTATCACATTCCAACCATTTAAAAAATGTTACTTTTTGTGGACGTATAGTATTTGTTCTCGACGATATGCCCGACCCGCATCCTTGCCGTCGACCCGTTCGCGACGATGTCATGCTTCAGAGGACCCATGTCCGGGACTGGGCTCCATCGGGCTGGCACTGGGAGGTGCTACTTGGAGGGGCGCGCCGCTTGGTGAGGAATCCGGCCTCGGGTCCCGTTGTCGACCCTGATCTCCTTTGGTGGCGTTCGCGTGGGCCACATTCGGTGCAGAGGCAGCCGGCCCCGCCGGAGGTGGTGCGTCGCCGTGTCAGGGAGGAAGACGAGCACGTCCATCGCTTCATGGCTGCTATGGACGATGTCAGGTTCTCCACTACTTGGCAGGTTCTTTGGGCAGATGACCGGAGATATGATCCTGTGATGGTTCCTTCTTTTTGGGTGTCCACCGCCCGCGCCCCAGGAACCACGAGTGGCGCCCTAGATTCTTCTGTAGTACTCGATCTTTATTAGGTACCTAGCCAATGATGTATTCGATATATAATACTCGAGACGATGTATTCGAGATTATATATATTATTCGAGACAATGATGTATTCAAGATTATATATTAATCGAGACGATGCATATATATTATGTACTATATGATTCAATTTTTCCTTATTGATTGCATCCATGCATTGTAATTTGAATACTAAATTGTTTTATATTTCTTCTGTATTAGTTAAGTAAAAGCTATGGCGGACAATACCGACAGAGACAGAGAAGAGGAATTGTTCGACATCATACGCAGCCCTGGCAGGCTAGATGATCTTAATGAAGCAGATGACGGCTCCCAATATCTGAACAATACCGGAGAGGGTGATGAAAAGATATTCGATCTCGACGACCGAGCTGATGAAGTCATGAACTATGATTCTGATTATGATGACACAAACAATGTTTATGATGACACAGAGAATGCTGATCTTCAAATAACAAAGACTACCGGCGAGGTATATTTATATAAGCAGGCATCTGGTGATCATCACATGTTTTATTTTATTTGAAGTTATATTAACGAATCGATCTTCCTTCTTTCAGCCCTCCGGATCGAGCAAATCTGCTTCTACAGACAACGGGACAAAGCGAGGCCCGGGCAAAAAGTTGAAGGACGGTGTAAAGTACAACATCGACTTCGTCAAACCTAGTGGCTAACCCCGATCGCCTAAGAACATTGCAAACAAGTGGACTCATCAGTGCGGAGTTCTTGTGAAGGACATACTCCCGATCTCCATTCAAGAATGGAAAGAGCCAAAAACTAAACGTCCAGGTGTTACTTGGGTCGACGACAGAGCAAAAGAAACCCTTTGGGATTCTCTGATGGAACATTTCACCCTACCAGATTATTTCACTAAAGCAGACGTGGACAAAGTGAAGGGCGCTGCTCTTAAGAAGATGGCAATTGCATTCAACACCCACAAGAAAACTGTATGGGCCAACTACCTCGCTGCAGAAAGGAAGACTCCAGAATTCACGGGAACACTGGAGAAGCAAAGAGAACACTGGGACGATTTCATGAAATTCAAGGATTCAAAATTATCTAAGGAACGGTCGATAAAAAACAAGGCCAATGCCACAAAAAAGACGTAGTTCCATAGGCTAGGTCCAGGTGGCTACGCGGTGGCAATGCCTAAGTGGAATAAGTCTGAGCAAGAGATGGAGGATGCAGGGGTCACTCCGGTTACTAGGAGCTGCCCCCCAGGTGCAGAACTTGGTTCTATGCACATGGGGGGGGGGGGCGTTGGACCTGAAGACAGGCCTGGTTTCACAGAAGGCAAGTCTAAAAGGAGCCGAACAAAAGATACTTGACGCAATAGAAGAAGCTCGAACGGGGGTGTTCACGCCCAACAGAGAGAACGACGAGTTTACGCGCGCCCTGGTAAATCCTGAACACCCGGGAAGAGCACGAGGCAAGGGCGTTATTCCCTGGTATGAGGGCTTTTCGGACTGGAACGACGACTACAGGTCCCATGCAAGAAAGAAGATGGAGGAGGAGAAGAAGAGGAAGCTGGAGGAGGAGCAGAGGAAGCAGGACGTAGAACGCCTTCAAGGCCTAGAAGCAAGGCACGTAGACTTGGCACTCAAATTCCAGCAGCAGCAGCAGCAGATCGGCTCACTTAGCCAGGAAAGGGGGTCTCAGCAGTGGCATCAGCAAGCAGATGACATCCATCATTGGATAGCACTGACCATCCATGCCGAGAAGCAACGTTAGTTCTACCCCGGGCGACACACTGCTGGATACATACCACCCTGTGGATGACATCATAGAGAACACTAACTGTGAGCTACACGCCAAAATGAAGAACATATCCATGAAGGTGGTGGACGGTGTTGCTTTCACAATTACCCCTGAAGCAACCTTCCATTGCATCCCGATTCCAGAGGGCTATGCTCGTTTCATGGTTGATGAAGTGGTGGAGCCATATTCGATGCTAGCACTTGACATTGCTGGAGGTGACGGCGAGCGCACACTGGGAGAGGTCGTACATCATATCATCCTATGGAGAAAGGATCGCATCATCTTTCCAAGTCCACCGACACCGCATCGTCTGCCGACTCCTCCTCAAAGTCCGCCACCGAGTCAACAGACTCCCGCTCCTCCAAGTCCACGAACGCGTGAGCCGACTCCTCCTCGAAGTCCGCCACCGAGTCAGCAGATTCCCGCTCCTCCAAGTCCACGAACGCGTGAGCCGACTCCTCCTCAAAGTCTGCCACCTCCTCCAAGTCCCCGAACGCGTGAGCCGACTCCTCCTCCTTCATGTCCGGCACAGCATCAGGCCACTCCTCCTACTTCAAGTATGGCACAGCGTCAGCCACGTCAGCCATCTCCGCCGTCTCAGCAATCGCAGAAGAGGCACGCCACAGCTATGGTGCGTAGCGGTATGAGTCGAGGTAGTACAGGAAGTACAGGCGGAGACAAGCGATATAAATATGGTCCAAGCCTCGCTCCTCTTCCTCAAAGGCCTTACGACATGACCGAGGAGCAAAATGCAGCCATAGTGCATGCCCAAGTGGACGCCCATTTTGGACCGAAACAGGCACCGCCGCCAAAGGAGAAAGTGCCTCAGAAAACGATTGACCACTTCATTCGTATGGCTAGAGCACCAGCTCCCAAGCCTGTTGACTCAGACTATTAGCGCCAAATCAGGAAGCTACATCGAGCACGGCTACAGAAGGAAGCAAGCTCGAGCTCGAGCCAACAAGCAGCTGGCAAAAAATGCAGGAAAACCATTCCCCAGCTGGGAGAACAGGCGGCGCAAGCGATCCCCCCGCTTGTTGTGCCAACAACACATGAGAGGAGTACGCGCGCCCAATATTATTGTGGGTAAACCGTTAGCGTTCCCCAGCTGGGCGATGTGGTAATAACAGAGGAGCATATAATGCAGGCTGAAATGCTCAAGATCTCTGTTGGACAACTCCTCGAAATCTAGCCCATGTCTCCGCTTAGAGAATCGAAAATTGAATAGAAATATGTCCGGGGCCAACCTTTGGTCCATCCAGACAAGGTCAAGAACTTCCCAACGAGAATGTATGAATTGCATCAATGGTACATGAACATTACCAAGATTTCCAATCGAGAGTCCCTCATGGTGAATGTCAAGCATGAGCATTACTACCATGAGAAAGCTCTGGCCATTGAGTATTCAGAACTATTTCAATTATACAATCAAGACGCACTCAACAAGTCTATCGTCAGTTGCTATTGTCTATAAGTGATTTCTTTCTGTAATTTAAGTCTCAAGCTAGCTATGTAGTGATAATTTTGATCAATCATTATCCTCACTATATTCTTTTCTGTGGTACTATATGCAGGATGAAGATCTATGAAATGAAAAAATCTGGACGCTATGGCATTGGGTTCATTGACCCAAATACCATTAATGAGTACACATGGAATCTTGCAAATTATGAAGCAAGTGTAGAGGAAAGCATGCTAGAGTTCTTGAAGCGCCTCAATACCAATGAAGATATACTACTTCCTTACAACTTCATGTGAGTCACACTGTCTTGTAATACAAATTCTATTTTTGCTTACTAGCTAGCTAGCTAGATGTTAATAATTAAGTGTATACGGTTTACGGTAGTTGATTAATTTTATGCACATGCCCGCTTAATTAAGACATGCAAACGTGCATGCAGTTTCCACTGGATCTTGTTAGACATTAAAGTCGAGGAATGAAGAGTTGATTTACTAGACTCACTACTTAAAGAAGATAAAGACTACACCATCGTGAAGGGGATAGTCAACAGGTAATTTCAATCATTATTATATATCTCAGCCTATTATTAGTTCGTCATTTCCTGATATGAACTATTTAATAACCCCTTTATTATTTTTCTTTGCCGGCGGGCAGGGCTTGGGCAAAGTTCATCAAGGTGACTCCAGGCAAATGGGCAAAAAAGTTGTTTTGGCATCGACCAAAGGTAAGTAATTAAGTAGTACTAGCTAGCTACCATCTCTTTAATTCTTGTTTCAATATCATTAATTAATTATCACGCTTGATTAATCATTATCTGATTCAATTCCATTCTCGTAAAGGCCCTGAAGCAGGCGTCGGGGAATGATCTATGTGCATTCTATGTTTGCGAGAACATTTGCATGATGACGTCCGAAAGGAGCAGATCTGAAAGACAGGACTGGGTACGTTTGTCAGAACACTATTCACACCATTATCGATATCTAGTCACACAACTTATACATGCATATTGATCTCCTTCTTAACAGTTCAGAGAGGTGCAGGATAAGCTCCTACCAGCGGACCGCATACTAGCACTTCAAGAGGAAATAGCCGGATTTTGCTCGACCAGGTCATAGATCCCAAAGGAGAATACTACTACCCGCTACCCCCCCATGAACCACTTGTCATCGTGCTCCGGAGGCACCAAGGCAACATATAGGAGAAATTGTATATGTATATACATGTGTATGTGTGAATAATTAATGGTGTTGGTTGTGAGACATTCGATGAT
>NC_041393.1:664233501-664245189 GCF_002162155.2 Triticum dicoccoides
TGGTGTTACCAACCGGTACTAATATCCTACATGCACCCGGCCCTGGCTCATGCCACGTGGTGACACTTTAGCACCGGTTCGTGGCAAACCGGTACTAAAGGGGGGGGACCTTTAGTCCCCACTCTTTAGTGCCGGTTGCCGAACCGGCACTAAAGGCCGTCACGAACCGGCACTAAAGGCCGGTTCTGCACTAATGCAATCTTGGAAGATCAAATCTTGATCAAGGCATGGAGTGCGGTGTCGCTTGATGCATGCACGGGTACTTCTCAAACCGCCAAGAGGTATTGGCAAAGGATCGAAGATCAATACTTTCGCATGATGGCAAAGTATTGAAGGAAATATGCCCTAGAGACAATAATAAAGTTGTTATTTTATATTTCCTTATATCATGATAAATGTTTAATATTCATGCTAGAATTGTATTAACCGGAAACTTGATACATGTGTGAATACATAGACAAAATACCGTGTCCCTAGTATGCCTCTACTAGACTAGCTCGTTGATCTAAGATGG
This sequence comes from Triticum dicoccoides, assembly GCF_002162155.2. Classification (NCBI taxonomy): domain Eukaryota; kingdom Viridiplantae; phylum Streptophyta; class Magnoliopsida; order Poales; family Poaceae; genus Triticum; species Triticum dicoccoides. Next base: position 664,234,016 of record NC_041393.1, read on the forward strand.
TTAAGTTTCCTAATCATGGACATGAGTTGTCATTTGATTAACGGGATCACATCAATAGTGGAATGATGTGATGCACAAGACCCATCCGTTAGCTTAGCATAATGATCGTTCAGGTTTATTGATATTGCTTTCTTCCTGTCAAATATATATTCCTCAGACTATGAGATTATGCAACTCCCGGACACCGGAGGAATGCCTTGTGTGCTATCAAACGCCACAACATAACTGGGTGATTATAAGGATACTCTACAGGTATCTCCAAAGGTGTTTGTTGGGTTGGTATAGATCAAGATTATGATTTGTCACTCCGAGTATCGGAGAGGTATCTCTGGGCCCTCTCGGTAATGCATATCATATGAAGCCTTGCAAGCAATGTGACTAATGAGTTAGTTACGGGATGATGCACTACAGAATGAGTAAAGAGACTTGCCGGTAACGAGATTGCCGAATCTCTGGCAAGTAACATACCAATGACAAAGGGAATAATGTATGTTGACATTGTGGTACGACCGATAAAGATTTTCGTAGAATACGTGGGAACCAATATGAGCATATAGGTTCCACTATTGGTTATTGACCGAAGAGGTGTCTCGGTCATGTCTACATAGTTCTCGAACCGTAGGGTCCACACGCTTAACGTTCGATGACAATAGGTATTATATGAGTCATGTGTTTTTGTGACCGAAGGTTGTTCGGAGTCCTGGATGAGATCACGGACATGACGAGGAGTCTCAAAATGGTCGAGAGGTAAAGATTGATATATTTGAAGGTTATATATGGACACCAGAATAGTTCCGGAAAGAATCGGGAATTTTTCGGAGTACCGGGAGGTTACCAGAACACCCCAGGAAAGTTAATGGGCCTCATGGGCCATAGTGGAGAGGAGGAGCCAGGCCACAAGAGGTGGCCCGTGCCCTCCCCATGGCTGTCCGAATTGGACAAGGGGTGGGGACGCGGCCCCCCCTATCCTTCTACCTCTCCCCCTCTTTCCCTTTTTCCCTCTCCGTTGGAAAGAAGGGGGGAGCCAACTAGGACCATGCGTCCTAATGGGACTCTCCCCACTTGGCGCGCCCGTAGGGGCCGGCAGGCTCCCCCTCCTCCTTTATATACGGGGGCAGGGGGCACCCCCAAGGCACACCAGTTATCTCTTAGCTGTGTGAGGTGCCCCCTTCCACCGTTTACTCCTCCGGTCATATTGTCGTAGTGCGTAGGCGAAGCCCTGCGCGGATCACTTCACCAACACCGTCATCACGCCATCATGCTGACGGAACTCATTGACTCCTTAGTACCTCTACTGGATCAAGAGTTCGAGGGACGTCATCAAGCTGAACGTGTGCAGAACTCAGAGGTATCGTACGTTCGGTACTTGATCGGTTGATTCGAGAAGACGCTCGACTACATCAACCGCGTTAAGTTAACGCTTCCGCTTTCGGTCTACGAGGGTACGTGGACACACTCTGCCCTCTTCTTGCTATACATTTCCTAGATAGATCTTGCGTGAGGGTAGGAATTTTTTTGAAATTACATGCTACATTTCCCAACAGTGGCATCCGAGCCAGGTCTATGCGTATATGATATGCACGAGTAGAACACAAAGAGTTGTGGGTGGTGATCGTCATACTGCTTACCACCAATGTCTTATTTTGATTCGGCGGTACTATTCGATGAAGCGGTCCGGACCAACCTTACATGACCGCGTTCATGAGACCAGTTCCTCCGACAAACATGCAACTAGTTTTGCATAAAGGTGGCTGGCGGGTGTCTGTTTCTCCAACTTTAGTTGAATCGAATTTGACTGCGGCCGGTCCTTGTGAAGGTTAAAACATCAAACTTGATAAATCACCATTATGGTTTTTGTGCCGTAGGTATGTACGGTTCATGCTAGAAGCCTGTAGCATCCACATAAAACTTGCAACAAACAAAGTAGAGGACGTCTAACTTGTTTTTGCAGGGCATGTTGTGATGTGATATAAATATTGTTGTATGAGATGATGATGTTTTGTAGAAGTTATCGGCAACTGGCAGGAGCCATATGGTTGTCGCTTTATTGTATGAAATACAAACGCTATGTAATTGCTTTACTTTATCACTAAGCAGCGATAGTCGTAGAAGCAATGATTGGCGAGATGACCACAATGCTACGATGGAGATCAAGGTGTTAAGCCAGTGATGATGGAGATCATGACGTTGCTTCGGTGATGGAGATCATGAGCATAAGATGATGATGGCCATATCATGTCACATATTTTGATGGCATGCGATGTTTATCTTTTATACATCTTATTTTGCTTAGTACGATGGTATCATTATAAAATGATCCCTCACTAAAATTTCAAGGTGTAAGTGTTCTCCCTGAGTATGCACTTTTGCGAAAGTTCTTCGTGCTAAGACACCACGTGATGATCAGGTGTGATAGGCTCTACGCTCAAATACAACGGGTGCAAGCTAGATTTGCACACACAGAATACTCGAGTTAAACTTGATGAACCTAGCATATACAAATATGGCCTCGGAACACTGGAGACCGAAAGGTCGAACGTGAATCATATAGTAGATATGATCAACATAGTGATGTTCACCATTGAAGACTACTCCATCTCACGTGATGATCGGACATGGTTTAGTTGATTTGGATAATGTATCATTTACATGACTAGAGGGATGTCTATCTAACTGGGAGTTCTTAAATAATATGATTAATTGAACTTTATTTATCACGAACTTAGTTCTGATAGTTTTTTTTGCATATCTATGTTGTAGATCAATGGACAGTGCTACTGTTCCTTTAAATTTTAATGCGTTTCTAGAGAAAGCTAAGTTCAAAGATGATGGTAGCAACTACACAGACTGGGTCCGTAACTTGAGGAGTATCCTCATTGCTGCACAGAAGAATTATGTCCTTGATGCACCGCTTGGTGGAAGGCCTGCTGCAGGAGTAGAAGCTGACGTTATGAACGCCTGGCAAGCTCGATCTGATGACTACCTGTTATTCAGTGTGCCATGCTTTACAGCTTAGAATCGGGATTTCAAAGACTTTTTGAACATCATGGACCATATGAGATGTTCCAGGAGTTGAAGTTAATATTTCAAGAAAATGCCCGAGTTGAGAGATAAGAAGTCTCCAACAAGTTCTATCGCTGCAAGATGGAGGAGAACATTTCTGTTAGTGAGCACATACTCAAAATGTCTGAGTACCATAATCACTTGACTCAGCTGGGAGTTAATCTTCCATATGATTGTGTCATTGACAGAGTTCTTCAATCACTGCCACCAAGCTACAAAGGCTTCATGAAGAACTACAATATGCAAGGGATGGAAAAGACTATTCCCGAGCTCTTCGCAATGCTAAAGGCCACGGAGGTAGAAATCAAGATGGAGCATCAAGTGTTGATGGTTAACAAGATCACTAGTTTCAAGAAGAAGGGCGAGGGTAAAAAGAAGGGGAACTTCAAAAAGACTGACAAAAAGTTGTCACTCCCGGGAAAAAACCTAAAAATGGACCCAAGCTTGAAACTGTGTGCTTCTACTGCAAAGAGACTGGTCACTGGAAGCGGAACTACCACAAGTATTTGGCGGATAAGAAGGATGGTAAAGTGAGCAAATGTATATTTGATATACATGTTATTGATGTGTACCTTACTAATTATCGTAGTAGTGCCTGGGTATTTGATATCGGTTCAGTCGCTCATATTTGTAACTTGAAGCAGGGACTATGAATTAAACAAATATTGGCTAAGGACGAGGTAACGATGCACGCCTAAAATCGTTCCAAGGTTGATGTGATCGCCATCGGCACACTACCTCTACATCTACCTTCGGGGTTAGTTTTAGACCTGAATAATTGTTATTTGGTGCCATTGTTGAGCATGAGCATTATATCTGGATCTTGTTTAGTGCGAGACGGTTATTCATTTAAATCAGAGAATAATGGTTGTTCTATTTATATGAGTAATATCTTTTATGGTCATACACCCGTGAAGAGTGGTCTATTTCTGTTGAATCTTGATCGTGATGATACACATATTCATAATATTGATGCCAATAGATGCAAAGTTGATAATGATAGTGCAACTTATTTGTGGCACTGCCGTTTGGGTCATATCGGTGTAAAGAGCATGAAGAAACTCCATAAAGATGGACTTGTGGAATCACTTGATTATGAATCATTTGATACTTGCGAACCATGCATTATGGGCAAGTTGACTAAAACTCCATTCTCCGAAACAATGGAACGAGCTAGTGGCTTATTAGAAATAATACATACCGATGTATGCGGTCCAATGAGTGTTGATTCTCGTGGCGGGTATCGTTATTTCCTGACCTTCCTCTGAGCAGATATGGGTATATCTACTTAATGAAACACAAGTCTGAAACGTTTGAAAAGTTCAAAGAATTTCAGAGTGAAGTGGAGAATCATCATAATAAGAAAATAAAGTTTCTACGGTCTGATCATGGAGGAGAATATTTGAGTTACGAGTTTAGCCTTCATTTAAAATAATGTGGAATAGTTTCGCTGCTCACGCCACCTGGAACACCACAGCGTAACAGTGTGTCTGAACATTATTACCGCACTTTATTGGATATGGTGCGATCTATGACGTCTCTAACCAATTTCGTTTTGGGGTTATGCATTAGAGACCGCTGCATTCACTTTAAACAGGGCACCGTCAAAGTCCGTTGAGACGACACCGTATGAACTATGGTTTGGCAACAAACCTAAGCTAACGTTTCTTAAAGTTTGGGGATGCAAAGCTTATGTCAAAAGGCTTCAGCCTAATAAGCTCGAACCCAAATAAGAGAAATGTGTCTTCATCGGATACCCTAAGGAAACAATTGGGTACAACCTCTACCACAAGTCCGAAGGCAATATTTTCGTTGCTAAGAGCAGAACCTTTCTACACAAGGAGTTTCTCTCGAAAGAAGTGAGTGGGAGGAAAGTAAAACTTGATGAGGTAATTGTACCTGCTCTCAATTTTGAAAGTAGCTCATCCGAGAAATCTGTTACCGTGATGCCTACACCAACTGGAGAGGAAGCTAATGATAAGGATCATGGAACTATAGATCAAGTTGCTATAGAACCTCATAGGTCTAGCAGAGCACGATCCGCACCAGAGTGGTACGGTAATCCTGTTTTGGAGGTCATGTTACTTGACCATGACGAACCTATGAACTATGAAGAAGCTATGATGAGCCCAGATTCCGATAATTGGCTTGAGGCCATGAAATCTCTGATAGGATCCATATATGAGAACAAAGTGTGGACTTTGGTGGATCTGCTCGATGATTGGCGACCCATAGAGAATAAATGGATCTTCAAGAAGAAGACTGACACTGACAATAATGTTACTATTTATAAAGCTTGACTTGTCGCACAAGGTTTTCGACAAGTTCAAGGAGTTAACTACGACGAGACTTTCTCACCCGTAGTGATGCTTAAGTCTGTCCAAATCATGTTAGCAATCGCCGCATTTTATGATTATGAAATCTGGCAAATGGATGTCAAAACTGCATTCCTTAACGGATTTCTTAAAGAAGGATTGTATATGATGCAACCAGAAGGTTTTGTCGATCCTAAAGGTGCTAACAAAGTTTGAAACTCGAGCGATCCATTTATGGACTGGTGCAAGCATCTCGGAGTTGGAATATACGCTTTGATGAGGTGATCAAAGCATAGGGTTTTATACAGACTTTTGGAGAAGCCTGTTGAAAGGATCGATATAGTTGACCAGAGGGGGGGGGTGAATAGGCAACTAACAATTTTTAGATTTTCTTTACCAAATTAAACTTTGCATCAAAGTAGGTTGTCTAGATATGCAACTAGGTGAGCAACCTATATGATGCAACAACAATAAGAACACAAGCAAGCAAAGGATATAACACAATATAGCTTGCACAAGTAGAGGTGAGGGATAACCAAAAGAGGAACCGATGGAGACGAGGATGTGTTACTGATGTTCCTTCCCTTTGAGGGGAAGTACGTCTCCGTTGGAGTCGTGTGGAGGCACAATGCTCCCCAAGAAGCCACTAGGGCCACCGTATTCTCCTCACGCCCTGACACAATGCGAGATGCCATGATTCCACTATTGATGCCCTTGGAGGCGGTGACCGAAACTTTACAAACAAGGTTGGGGCAATCTCCACAACTTAATTGGAGGCTCCCAACGACACCACGAAGCTTCACCATAATGGACCATGGCTCCGCGGTGACCTCAACAGTCTAGGGTGTTCAAACACCCAAGAGTAACAAGATCCGCAAGAGATTAGTGGGGGGAATCAAATTTCTCTTGGTGGAAGTGTAGATCGGGGCCTTCTCAACCAATCCCTAGAGAATCAACAAGTTTGATTGGCTAGGAGAGAGATCGGGCAAAAATGGGGCTTAGAGCATCAATGGAGCTTAGAGATGGAAGAGGTCATCAACTCGGAGAAGAAGACTCCCCTTATATGGTGTAAGAACAAATCCAACCGTTATCCACCAACTCAGCGTGCGACACGCGGTACTACCGCATCATACAAGCGGTACTACCGCATGGGCCTGCGGTACTACTGCGGCGGACCGCGGTACTGCCGCTGGCATGACAGGGGCCAAGACTAGTCCTGATGTGCTAAGACAGGGAGCGGTAGAACCACTGGTGCGGTACTACCGCGCCCCCTTGCGGTACTACCGCAAGGCAGGAATAGTCTAGGCTGAGAAGGCGCGGACATAAAAAATTACATCCTACTTCCGCTGAGTTTAGGTCTATGCAAAAATGCGACATGGTACTACCGCATGCCTGGCGCGGTACTACCGTATATACGGCGCGGATGTAAAAAATTACATCCACCCCTACTTCTGATCATGCTGCTGTGCCTGGCCAGAGCTCACGGTACTACCGCGCCCAAGGCGCGGTACTACCGCGTAGGGCGCAGATGTAAAAAATTACATCCGCCCCTACTACCGCTCGAGCACCTGCGCCTGGCCTAAGGCCACGGTACTACCACTCCCAAGGAGCGGTACTACCATGAGCACCTAAAGTACTACCGTGCTGGAGGCCGGTACTACCGCAAGGGCCTGCGGTAGTACCGCACTGGGGAGCAGTACTACCGCCTGCCTCAGTACAACAACATTAGGAGTCCTTCATTATGCAGAGACACAGAGAGACGGAGGATGCTCCAAAGATCCAAAGGAATGGTGGTGCAAAAAAGGGACAGACCTGTACGTGTTGATTCCACCCAAACCTTTCCAACACGGACCCCCTCTTAATAGTACGGCTTTCCTACGACTCAAATCCACCAAAAAGAAACATAGAGAAACGCCGTCTTCAATAGTCTTCGAGGGCCACCAAATCGTCTTGTGTTTAGATATGATATATCTGAAAAGCTCAGTGCACACGATTAGTCCGCAAAAGCATTGTCATCACACGACAAAAAAAAGACACATCCGGAGACACTTCTTTGTGTCTTCCTGCCTTCGTCTCATGCAAGGGTGTTGTAGCGCACATCTCCAACAACGCAAGATTCATAATGTCTTACCCGAGTATCAGGACCCATCGCTAGTGAGTAAAGGGCATCAACAACTGCCTGCCCATCCTCCCACATCTTCTTAACCTATGGTTAGAAAATAGACAAGCTGATCATCTTATGTACTCAATATATTAAAAAAACTGACAGTGCAATTCAAAAGCTTACATGGCTCTTGAACCATTTCGCAAATCCTGCCATAACCAGTTTGTCAATGTTTCTTAGATTTTGCTGCAGTAAGTCCTTTTTGTAGATGTTGCACAACATAGTGATCGCGTCAAACATCTAAATATATAAAAATGTGCTGCAAGTTTAGTAGATTACGATGTATAAGCTGCAGTACTGCACTTACTTGATATAAGGTAGTATCTCAGGACAGTTATTCAACACATACCAAACCATTTTGTCCAAATCTTTAGGTTTGTCCTCTTGTCGACTCTTCCCTGTAACTCGAACAGAATAATAAAAAACATTGAGCCCGGTATTGTCTTCACCCACCTCTTTGCTAAGTTGATCAGCTGTTTCAATGTATTTTGAGCAGAAAATGCTTCTGTAGCAATGTAGGCCTCTGCAATGGAACCCTCGGGTCTAGCTCTGTTCCTAACATAGCCCTTGAAAGTGCCTAGCCGCCTTTCAATAGGGTACATCCAGCCATACTATACTGGACCTCTATGTAGTGCCTCATCAGGTAGATGAACAACCAAATGCACCATCACATCAAAGAAGGGTGGAGGATATATCTTCTCAAGGTCGCATAGGATAGTTGGTATCTTGTCTCTAAGACGCTCCAAAGCATCTATCCTTATATTTCTACTGCAGAGTTCCCTGAAGAATTGTCCCAACTCTGCAACTGCTCTATATAAGTCAAGGCGGCCCAATCCTCTAACGATAACAGGTAAAACCCTCTGAAGTAGGACGTGGCAGTCATGAGTTTTCAACCCTTGTACCTTGTTTCCATCTGCACTGACACTCCTTTCAGGGTTGGAAGAAAATCCATGTGGGAATCTCACACGTGATAGGACCTCGCAGAATTCTTTTCTTTTTACCTTGTCCAAGACGTACACAGCTGGTGCCATATCCCATGGTTTACCTTCATCTTACACCTGCAAATCCTTTCTGATACCCAGGTGTGTCAAATAAATCCTAGATTTTAAGGTATCTTTCGTCTTGCCTTCAATATTAAGAAGTGTGCCGATAATGCTGTCACATATATTTTTCTCGATGTGCATCACACCAAGATTATGCCGCAGATGCAAATCTTTCTGATACTCCAAGTCCCACAAAGTGGACCTGCGGGTAAACAATAATATCTCTTCTACCCTGCCATGCTTCCTTTTCCCGCTACCATTACCAGGATGGTTTCCTGGTGTAATATGCCTGACCTTGTCTAATTCCACTTGCAACTCATCGGCGGTGAGCCTCTTTGGCGCATCACGGTTTTCATGCTTTGCATTGAACACATGTCTTCGGTATTTTCTAAGATGCGGCTTGTCCTTGGCAAGGAAACGACGGTGTCCAATGTAACAGATCTTGCTAAGTATTGTGTATGACAGCGAACTCCTGCCATAGCGAACACATGCATTGTAACCATGTGTCGTTTGCCCTGACATAGTGCCCAAAGCCGGATAATCATGGATGCACCAAATTATAACAGCATGCAGAAAGAAATCAACTGGTGGGCTACTATATAGGTCTCGAGTGAGAACACCCCCCCATGGCTGTTGAAGTTCCTCCACAAGAGGCTCCATGAACAAATCAAAATCCTTTCCAGGGCTTTTTGGATCTGGGATGAGCAAGGCCATCATGTAGTTTGATTCTTTGGTGCAAACATTTGGAGGCATGTTGTAAGGGATAACAATCACTGGCCACATGCTATATGTGGCGCTCTGGTGGCGAAATGGGTTAAATCCATTTGAAGCTAAGCCAAGTCTAATGTTTCTCGGGTCAGCAGCAAACTTTTTGTGTTTATCATTGAAGCTTTTCCACTTACTACCATGAGATGGATGGCTCATTACATTCTGATCTCTGTACTCCTGGTTCCTAGAATGCCACAGTACATCCCCTCTTGTTTCAGCATCATGAAACAACCTCTGCAATCTTGGTGTAATTGGAAAATGTCTCAGAACATTATGAGGAATTCTCTTCACAGCATCGCCATCTTTCCATCTTGATGATTTGCATTTCGGGCACTCACTTAAGTTGGCATAATCCTTCCGGAACAGAACACAATTATTCTTACAAACATGGATCATATCATATCCAATTCCAACTGCACGAAGGAAATTCTTCATTTTACTGTAGGTGTGTGGCAGCTCAAACGCATCTGCGAAAGATTTTCGGAAAGCAGCCAACATCGCATCGAATAATTTGTTGGTCATCCGCTCAGATGTCTTCACCTAAAGATAGGTGACCATAGCTGAGAATATTGACAACTTATTTCCTGGGGTGACAGCCACGTTGCATTGTTCCAACATGCGGGCCCACCATTTTTCTTCTGCAGGTGAAAGTTCACAGAATGCACGAGCATTTTGTAGCATTGTTTCAATGTTGGTCAAACTCACTGGCTCCGCTACCACCACCTCCTCCTCCTCTTCCACCTGAGCATCAGGCAGATCAAGATGGTGATCTGCTGCTTCCACGTAGTCAATAACATTGACGTTCACAGTTTCACCATGATGAACCCACCTAGTATATGTGACCGACATCCCATACAGGTGTAGATGATTTTGCACAGTTGACTGGGGTCTTGTAACTGAATTCATACAACTGCTACACGGGCAGAGCACATCTGATTTCGGACCACCGTACTCAGCTCTGATAAAGTTAATGAAGTTTTCAACCCCCTCGACATATGCAGCGGAGAATCTTCGAGCAGAAGTTATCCAAGTCATGTCTATCTGTTAGACATAAAAATTAGTTCTTCTACTAGATATTACAGGAAAATTATATATGCTTTTTTACGAAGTCCAGAAAAAAATATCTAGGTCGATGTCTAAAGCTATGGCAAGATATTTGGACGAGCAGATCTAAGTAACAAAATATATGTAAAGCTAATTCAGCAAACATATTTGAGTGCTAAATTATGGCGGGCTGTTTCATCTGTCAATGAGGCCGAGCACACAGCCATCGAACTATCGAAGGCCATTGCAGCAACAAAGATTGAGTATAAAACGGTGTAGAGCTATTTCACCTAACAGATTGGCTACTAGACCATGGCAATCTACGTCACAATAAATATATGGAAGGATATTTTAGCAACTAATCGGCCTTGGCATGCCATCTCAGCTAAGAAGATTGAGTGCAGAACAGGGCAAGGAAACTTCTTAAGCAGAGCATATTGACTGTAAACTACTTTGGCAAACAGTGAGATTAACAGCGTCTATCAGCTAACATTCAGCGCTACACCGACATGAACGGGGCCTCAGTCTAGAATGCGCGTAATGTGGGAGAAGCTGACCGCCATGCGTATCCACACGAACATCGCCAGCGGTGGCGGCGCTGACCGCCGTGCGTCTCCACATGAACGTAGCCAGAGGTGGCGGCACGGCTAGAGCATGACAGTCTACGATAGCGTACTGTGGGAGCGAGAGGATCACTGTGCGTCCCCTCGACGAACCGCGGCACCGACGTATCGGCGCAGCGAGGAGGGCGGCTTTGGCGGAGCGAATGGAGTGGAG
>NC_041393.1:664245442-664301825 GCF_002162155.2 Triticum dicoccoides
GGCGGGGGGAGTTTGGTGCATGGTCGAATTCTCCAAGTGCAGTCCCACGTGCCAGTGAAGAGGCAAGCCAAAGCGCGTTCCGTTTGCGTGAGCCGTGTGCAGGATCGAACGTGTGTGGGGTGTAATGCGATCGCGACAGGAGTGTTGTGAGTGTACCGCCTTTTTTCCTTTTAAACTAGGTGCTTCGCCCCCTCAATTTTTTTTGTTGCTTCATGCGATCCATCGATACTACTACTAGTAATCCGGTAATCCCGACTAAAACGGCGCAGCCAGGTCTTTTCCCGCGCGATATGCTGGGAGGTTGGCTTAGTTGGTTTTTTTAGGACGGGTAATGCTACACCTACGTAATCTCAGTTACGTACTTAACGTAATGTGAAATGTGTGAGCTGTTGATTGTAGATTGGGGGGAGGGAGGGGCCCACCACCTTGAAAATCAGGGGAGGAGAGAGAGAGGCAATTTACGTTAACCCTTTCGTAGTTTCCCGTATATGTAGAAAGATGTGAAATGCGTAAATGTGTAGTGGACGTACTATTGGAGGGCCTAAGATAAATCGTGTATGTATAGACCCTATGAGTTTATTTTACTTCACATGTTAGATTTGTCTCGGTTCAATAAAAAGCAGAGTTGGTGATGATGGTGTGCCTGTCATCCTGCAATGTAGGCTGTCCGGTTTATATCTAACAGATAGGAAGGAAACTATGACAATTTACCCGCACTCCTCTCCACATTTGCAGATAAGGCTTTCCCTCGTTCATCCTTTTCTCCCACAAGATCTTGATCTTCCGTGCAACGCACGGGCATCTTGCTAGTACTCCTACAATATACTCCCTCCATTTCTTTTTACTCCGCATATAAGATTTGGTCAAAGTCAAACTACACAAAGTTTGACAAAATTTACATAAAAAATTATGAACATTTACAGTACTAAAACTATATAGTATGAAAATATGTTTCATGGTGCATCTGAATATATTGATTTCATATTGTGAATGTTTATATTTTTTAGTATAAAGTTAGTCAAAGTCTACAATGCTTGACTTTGACCAGACCTTATATAAGGACTAAAAAGAAACGGAGGGAGTACTATATTATTGTGAAAGTTCATATACACCAGCCGAGATTAATGCAAACACGATAGATTTTCATTACATTTCGAACTTTTATAGGACAGGAAAATAAAAGAAACCCGACCCTAAACCTATTCTACGACGGCGACCGACGTCCTCCATGTGCTATCTCTATGCATGGGGGCGGGGTTCAAGAGCCGTGAAGTGAAGATGCGGTCTTCGGCGAGGAAGAGTAGAACATGGGATACAGACCGGCTAGTTGGCACACCATGCCCTGTCGCCTCCCATGCCCTACTCATCCTGTGAGGAGTCCCCGACCTCCATGGTGCCGGACGTTGGGCGGCGGCAAGTAGGACGCGTGGCTGACGGTGCTCCCGTTGTCGGCCGCTAGCGTGGCCACCACTTGTGCGGTCGCGCCCGCGTCCGACTACGCTGCTATTGCATCGCGAGAGGCGACTTGAGCGAGGGTGGAGACCTCAAGCTTCATCCCCGATGACAAGCTCTCCCGCAGAGTGTTCGCACTTGCGGTCATGGCGGATGTGGTGCCAGGTAGGAGGACGATGCACTATGGTGTGGAGGTTAGCTGGGCGTTGCCGCTTTAAGTAGCACATTCCGGTGAGGCCAAGCGTCTCGGTGCATCATTAAGTCGCCGGAGTTGGTTCCTCGGGTACCGAGCCTCTTAACGATGACATACGAATGGACGACATGAATGCGGGCAGCTGGCGCCGGCTGGGAACGCACCGCGCGACGGCGCGAGGGACGAGGGTTTTGGTGTGCCAGGGTAGTCAGCTGTAGTCGTGGCAACGTTGGAGATGCCCTTTGCTCACATGCAATCCCCGCATGTCATTGAAAAAGCAAGACGACCCGGCATGGTCTCAGGTCCTGAGGATGCAGTTGGCCGCGCTACACCACTCCGCGGACGCGTCGTGGTGCCCCGTGCATCCTCGACGAGCCGGGTGTTGGGGTGTATTTGGATTGTGGCCAAAGTGCACCTTACCAAAATTTTGGTCATGACCCAAAGATTGGTCTTTGTTTGGATGGTTGCCATTTTTTTGGCATGCCAATGAACTCTAGCCAACTCTAGTTCATTTTTCTTGCCAATGTCGGCCAAATCATGGGCAACCAATACCTCAACCAAAATTTAGGCTACCTAATGCTCTGATCGGGCAACCTTGGGGAAAAACCAAACATACTGTTGGTCATGCCACAACACTAATGCCACCCTCGGCACACTGAAACCGACCGTGTCTAGCGACGATATGAGCATGTCGCTTACCGTGGTCGCCGTTTCTAGAGGCGGTGCTGGAGCAACACCATGTTGTTGGCCCCAACGACCCACGTGAATGGTTGCCGATGGCGAGGAGGTCATGGGCCAGCTCCTCCATTGGACTAGTCTGCGCTACGTCGTCCCAACGGGTGTGCCCCACATGTCGGTTTCCCTGTCTTCCCGGCCATATTCGAGCGTCAGTGCTCCGCGTTGCGCATTAGGCCTTTCACCATGTAGGCCAAGCAAGACAACTTATTGTTTATTTGAGCCGTTCAAGTATAATCATGTGGCATTTGCTTATTTCTCATTCCTCTCCAACCCTCTTCTCCATCGATCATGTCGCCCTCCGGTCGATTCCATGCTCCCGCATGCCTCATTTGAACATTCCGCCGAGTATCATTCACATGTACCCACCCTAGTCCTCTTTCAATCGACCTCCGGACCTCGAGATGAAATCAAGAGAGAACGAGTGGGGGCACGTGATACCTAAGGCGATTCAAAATTTTGAACCGGTGATCATAGCATCCGCAAATCATATATAAAGGGTATTCAATGTTCGTTTCGTTTTTGAACGTACAATATACTCCCTCCTATCCTTTCTAGTTTACATATAAGTTTTATGTGTAGTCAAAGTATCTCTACTTTGATAAAAAAGGAATCAACATTCAACAACGCCCAATCAATATTGTTAGATTTGTATGTACTCCTAGATTTGTACTCGATATGGTTTCCGATTTGTTTTCAACCACGTGAGTGTGCTTGTTCTCGCGCATGCTCTTCCTACTAGGATTTCGCCACGTATAGCCAGTCCAATAGTAACTTTTTTAAGCTCCCTGTCCAATAGTACACGTGGAGTACTGACAACATCTGTACTCCCTCCTTCCATTTATATAGGGCCTATGTGGAGGAGAGAGATGTGAAAAAGTAAGGGGAGTGAGCTCATGCAAGAGCCTTAGCTATATATGCATTCCTAGTTAAATAGTACAATAAATATGAAGAAAGAGATAGAGAGGAGATGGAAAAAAATACTAATACAACAACCAACCTTATATTTTTTTGCGGGAAATAGCCAACCTTATAGCCCAAACTACTGTATGAGTGCATATAAATAGATGATGGCTATAGATGACATGGCAGTCCCTCATAGCCATCGACTGGCTATATTATTAACCATGCTCTAATGCGTTTTTAAAACTGCATTTGACTATTGACAAGATTAATAGTACATGAGATGTATAAATGTGAAAATTATATCATTGGAAACTCCTTTCACATACGAATTTGACCGTATGCTTTGTGTAAGTTGCATGGCATATATTATTACTCTAACATTTGGTCAAAGTTAGCCTCGAAAAACATATTAGGCCCTGTATAGTAAATGGAAGGAGGGAGTAGTAGTGGAAGTGGATCCTCTGACGTAGGTATCCCTGCCTTACCCTCCCTTTCGGTCACATACTGGCGGACCCCATGCTTGCTAGGACCCGCATGTCAGTTACTCAATGGGTTCGGCCACGTCAGGGGATCCTCATCCGTAGTATACTCCCTCTGTTTTTATTTACTCCACATTAAACAGAGGGAGTGGTAGTATAATAAATGACGCGGGCGGGGGAGGGGGAGGGACGTCGGTTTGCTCTCAACTGTGGTCCCACAAGCGAGCAAAAACGCAAGACGAAGCGCGTTCCATTCGGTGAGCAACCTGGAGGGTCCAGCGTGCCGGGCTGCAATGCGAACGCGACAAGAGCGATGTACAGTCAAAACCGATTGATCGGTCATCACCGGAACCACTATTCACACCAGAACCTTCGCTGCTCGGACTACGCCATCCACTGCCCTAAAACCACACCTAATCTCCAACCCATTCCCCCACCTTTTGATCCCCTAGCCCGCATCAAGCGTGCCCTAGTTTGCCGGAAAGCCATGGTGCGCCTCAAGATCACTTACTACAAGATGTTGACGCCGGAGTGCCACACAGATATCGCGGCGGCGGTCGGCGCCACAGACCTCCGTTCCCAAGCTCGCTTTGCGGTGGGCCAATCCTCGAGTTCTCTGGAGCCAAGCTACAAGGAGGAGGAAGCTGATCCAATGTTCATGGCGGAGGTCGCGGCGCAGAAGGCCCCTGATGGGTATGAGACGATGGACATCGACTTCGTGCCAGCGTCCGAGTCCCCCATGGTGTAGGCGGACCAGCGGTTCAACATGGCGATACTAAAGGAGGACCGAGAGGCAGAGGCTCAACTCGACACGGAGCGCGCGCATGCCTCTGCCATCGAGGCTCTCCTGCAGGAGGAACTGGATGTCGTGGATGTGAACCAGGCGGCGGTGGCTCAACTTGAGGCCGAGCGCGCGGATGCCGCTGCCATCGAGGACCTCCTGCAGGCGGAACCGGACGTCCTGGACTTGAACCGGGTGGCAGAGGCTCGACTCGATGCAGAGCGCGCGGATGTCGCTCTCATCGACGCCCTCCTATAGGTGGAACCGGACGTCCCGGACTTGAACCGGGCGGAGGAGGCTCGACTCGACACGGGGCGCGCGGATGCCGTTGCCATCGAGGCCCTTGTCCGAGTAAATGACCACGTGTAGCCTAACCGGCTCCCATTGGCCCTTAGAAAAAATAACGGGCTGACCGAGCCTTGAAGCACCCGAGACGTTGGGCCACCTTCCTCCGGCCGGCTATCTCACAAGTCGGCTACCGGAAGGCGGCCTGGCCTTAAACTCTCTTGGAGGACGCCACGATAGGGCCGACTAGAAGAAGCTGGCAACGGAAAGACCGAGTCCAAGAAGCCGGCCCAAGAGAATTGACTCCAAGAGGCCGGCCCCAGGCAGGCGGCCAGGGGCCATGCCCTAAAGGTCTGCACCCCCCATAACGATGATGGGACGGGGCGTGGCAACAGTGGACCCTGCCACCCCCGAATCCCGGAGCACGCATGGCTACAGTACGCCATACGGGACAGCCATCACCCGTCTGGCATGGCACTGTTGCCATGCTGATCATGACGCCCTCCACGACGGGCTGCCAGTACGGCCCGTGGGTGGCGGGCCCCTTCGATCAGAGAGACGCCTGAAGGCGGCCTGGCCTCCCCCAGCTAGCCTAAGGCATTGCCGGCTTCCTATAGCCGGCCTGCTCCCCTCCTCGGGGCACGTGCACCATTAAGGAGACAAGACCCCCAAGCCCTTGTCATCAGAGGCGAGGCAACAGTAACCAGCCCCCGACAAGACCCCCAAGCGGTGGGACCGGCCTGTCGACCGATGAGCCGGCAGCCAGCGGGACCCACCAGTCGGCGGGCCCCAGCAGTCGGCGGAGAAGCTGGCGGTCATAGACACTGACAGCTAGGTCCCATGTCCAGCCGAATTACCATTGTACCCCCAGGGGGTAGGCCTATATAAATCCCCCGGGACGCCCATGCAAAGGGTTGATCTGATATAGTTTTAGACACCACCAAAGGGAGAGGAGAGAGCTAGCCTTGCCCTTCTTCCTCCTTCCATCAAACAGCTCAAGGAGCCTCTTGTAGCTTCTTGTTGATCTAGTGATCATGCGGAGACCCCGCAGAGCAGGAGTAGGGGTATTATCTCCACGGAGAGCCCCCAATCTAGGTAAGATCCGCCGGCGTGCATGTCTTCGCCTTATCCCGTTTCTAGGCACCGGCGGTGTCTTACTAGTTCCCACACAGATAAGTCATCCGTTGGCATATGTCGCACCTACCACCCGACATTTGGCGCCCACCGTGGGGCCAGGTGCACCGTCGTCCGGAGACCTGCTCTGGACGGGAACCTTTTTCCTCCCCCGCGAGCGAAGCCAGCCTGGCATGCCCTATGGCGCTTGCCCTGACGCACTGCAAAGCATCGAAGACGCCTGCGCAGCAAGCTGCCTCACCGATCTTCTTGGCGAGGATCGCATCTCTGACGAGCCCGCATCCGACGCGGGCACAGGCTGCCCCGAGAGCTGCCTCATCATCCTCCTCGACCAACTCCACGTCTCCAGCGAGCCTACCGCAGACTTGGAGTCGGTTGGCTCCACCGACCCGATGCTTCTCGACTCTGACACGACGTCGCTCGACGCCTTCCCCACCAATGTGATCATCTTCGACGACCCTCTCACTCGGGCCGACAGTGGCGGCAACACTGTCACCGAGGTGCTAGTCATCAGCCACGGCGTCACCTTCAACGAAAACGCCCGCGATGCCCTGCAGGCAACACTGCACGATCTGTCCGCCCCCATCCCGGCGGACGCTGACGCCGAGACGCTGGAGGCACGCCGCCTTGCTCTCCTTACGGAGGGCCAGAGGATAGCCTCCATGAGACGCCTTACTGAAGCTCACCAGCGCGTAGTCGACCATGCCGCTTTCGGTACGCCGCCTCCAGAAGGGCCGAGCCGAGCCGGCGTCGTCAAGAAATGCGGTGCGGCCATCGCCAGCATGCTGGGGGCGGACCGCCCAGTCTACGCCACGCCCCTTGAGAATCTACGTACCGGCCAGTCGATCGTAGACGAGCTAAATGGACTGGGGGCCGACGAGCTCCCCTACATGACCAGATGCATCCAGCAGCTAATCGACGCGGCCGCAGAGCGGTACGAAGCCGGCGTCCGAGCTGGAAGCCCCCCTCGCCGAGAGCACGACGTGACATCGTGTACGCAGACTGCGGGCGGCACCCGTGCGAGACAAGAGTAGGAGTCGGCTGCTAGCCGCAGCCGGACTCGAATCACCATCGAGCGTGACGCAGAAGGCCGCCCTCGAGGTGTGGAACGATGAGGCGACCCGCCTCCTCCTCCGCCTCGTGGGGAGAGATATCCCACCCCGCCGCCAGTCGCGCATCCAACTCTCAGCGGCCGACTTGGTCACCGTGAAGGAGTCGGCGAGAATGATGCCCGCCATCGGATCGACCGCCTTGCGCGATCCCTGGCCTTGGAAGAAGAAGATGATGTCGACCCACCTTGTTTCGGCCCCCGCATTCGCGACGAGCCCTTCCCCAAAGGGTTCTCGCTCCCGAGAGACACGCCCAAGTACAACGGCTCCGTGAAGCCGGAAGATTGGTTGATCGACTACTCCACCGCAGTCCGCATAGCAAATGGCAACAGGCGCGTTGCCGTGAAATATGCCCCCCTGATACTCCAAGGCACGGCGCGCACCTGGCTCAGTAGCCTCAAGCCTTATAGCATCAACAGCTGGCTGGACTTCACAGAAGCCTTCATATGAAGCTTCACCAGCACCTACAAACGGGCCCCAAGCCCCGACAGCTCTCCTTGTGCGTACAAGGGCCCAATGAATCGACCCGCGACTACCTCACGCGTTGGGCCGAGCTCCGCAACTCCTGTGAGGGGGTGCACGAGGTTCAAGCCATAGAGTACTTCACCGCCGGAGGCAGAGAGGGCACCCTCCTCAAGCACCGACTCCTCTGCGATGAGCCGGCTACCCTCGACGAGCTGCTGGTCATAGAAGACAAGTACGCCACGGCTGACTCCTCAATGAAGACTGAGCTCCAGGTAGATGCCTCTGGAGAAGTGCTGACGTCGGCTCCCAAGACACCGGCTGGAGAATCAAGCCGATGACCGTATCAAAGAGACCACAAGCGCAAGGCCTCTATGCCGTCTTCCACAAGCCGACAGGTGGCCACAGTCGAAGACGAGCAACCTGAGGGGCGGCCGGAACCCAAGAAGCAGAAGGGCGGCAGGCAGCTTGGCAGCCGACTTTCCCCTACGAGCAAACCCTTGATGCCCCCTGCAAGTTCCACAGCGGCGCAAAGCCGTCCAACCACACAACTCGGAAATGCCATTAGCTCACACAAATCTCCAAGGGCGAGGGGTTGTTGCCGCCTCCGCCTGTAGGCCAGACGCCTCCTGCCCCACAGCAGTCGGCCGCTCGGCCAGTAGTCGGAGCCATCCAAGACGAGTTCCCCGATGAACATGCCGCCTATGTCGTCTTTACAAGCCAGACGGAAGACCAGCGCAGCCGGCACATACAACAACAAGAAGTCAACGCGGTCGCCTCCAACAACCCCGAGTTTATGCACTGGTCGGAGAAGCCCATCAGCTGGAGCCAGGCCGATCACCCAGAGGTGATGTCGTCTCCTGGCTCCTATGCATTGGTTTTGGACGCTAGCCTCGCGACAGAAAGGCGAGCTGCCCGTTTCTCCCGCGTGCTGATAGATGGCGGGAGCAACATCAACATACTGTACCGCGATACCATGGAGAAGCTCAACATCAAGGCGAAGCAGCTCATGCCAAGCCGGACTGTGTTCCATGGCATTGTGCCCGGCCTATCTTGCTCACCAATCGGTAAGATCAAGATGGATGTCCTCTTTGGGGACATAGATCATTTCCACCGAGAGGCAATATGGTTTGAGGTAGTGGATTTGGAAAGCCCATACCATGCATTGCTTGGCCAACCTGCATTGGCCAAGTTTATGGCTGTGCCCCACTACGCCTACCTCAAGATGAAGATGCCGAGTTCCAAGGGAATCATCACCATAGCCGGAGACTACAGGAAGTCTTCTGAGTGTGTAGCCGCTAGCAGCCGGCTGGCCGAGTCCCTTGTGATTGCTGAAGAGAGAAAGATGCTAAATCGAGTTGTGGCCATGGATGGCAAGCAGCTGTCCCTGTCCCCGAACCCCAAGGAATGTGATGCTCAAGGTTCTTTCCAGCCAGCCAAAGAGACGAAGAAGATACCTCTGGACCGGGAGCACCCGGAGAGGTACGCTGTCATGGGCACCGGCCTCGACAGCAAATAGGAAAGCGAGCTTGTGGATTTCCTCCGTGAGAATCGGGACATCTTCGCATGGTCTCCCAAAGACATGCCGGGTGTCCCGACGGATTTCTCCGAGCACAAGCTACACGTCCGATCAGACGCCAAGCCGGTCAGGCAGCCCTTGCGCCGCCTGTCAGAAGAGAAGAGAAGAGTAGTCGGAGAAGAAATAGCCCGGCTTATGGCAGCCGGCTTCATTATGGAAGTGTTCTTTCCAGAATGGCTTGCCAACCCGGTCCTGGTGTTGAAGAAGAACAAGCAGTGGCACATGTGCATTGACTACACCAGCCTCAACAAAGCCTGCCCTAAAGATCCTTTTGCTCTGCCAAGGGTTGATCAAGTGATAGACTCCACAGCCGGACGCGAGCTGTTGAGTTTTTTGGATGCATACTCGGGCTACCACCAGATAAAATTGGACCCAGCTGACCGCATGAAGACCGCCTTCATCACCCCATTCAGAGCTTTCTGTTATCTGATTATGACATTCGGCTTGAGAAATGCCGGTGCCACTTTTCAGCGTTGCATGCAGAAATGCCTCCTCAAGCAACTCAGCAGAAATGCCCACGTATACGTAGACGATGTTGTGGTGAAGACGGAGAAACGCGGCACCTTGCTGGAAGACCTCAAGGAGACCTTTGAGAATTTGCGCCGGTTTCAGATCAAGCTCAACCAGGAGGAATGCGTGTTCGGGGTACCAGCCTGCCAGCTTCTAGGCTTCCTGGTCTCCAAACGCGACATCGAGCGCGACCCAGTGAAGATCAAGGCCATAGAGAGAATGAAGATTCCCACCAAGCTGCGAGACATCCAAAAGTTCACCGGATGCCTGGCATCTTTGAACCGCTTCATCAGCCGGCTCGGAGAGAAAGCTCTACCCCTCTACCGACTCATGAAGAAGTCCACTCACTTCGAGTGGAATGACCAAGCGGACCAAGCTTTCCACGAGCTAAATAAGATGATGTCCATGCCGCCTGTCTTGGCGGCCCCGACTGAGAAAGAGCCCACGTTCCTCTACATCGCCGCCACCAGCCGGGTGGTCAGCACAGTTATCGTGGTTCAGCATCCAGAAGAAGGCCGAGCTCAGCTAGTCCAGAGGCCGGTGTATTATTTGAGCGAAGTACTGTCCACCTCGAAGCAGAACTACCTGCACTATCAGAAGATGTGCTATGGTGTGTACTTCGCCTCCAAGAAACTCAAGCCCTACTTTCAAGAGCATCCCATCACGGTCGTATGCACTGCCCCGCTCGCCGAGATCATAGGCAGCCGGGATGCATCCGGCCGAGTGGCGAAGTAGGCCATTGCGCTGGCACCTTACACGATCTACTACCAGCCCCGTACCGCCATCAAGTCCCAAGCATTAGCCGACTTCCTCGTCGACTGGGCCGAGACCTAGTACCTACCACCAGCCCCCAACTCCACCCATTCGCGGATGCACTTTGACGGATCCAAGATGCGCACCGGCTTGGGAGCCAGCATCGTCCTCACCTCTCCCAAAGGCGACAAACTCAGATACACATTGCAAATCCATTTTGCCGCTTCCAACAATGTGGCCGAGTACGAAGCACACATACACAGGCTCCGGCTAGCCAAGGAACTCGGGATCCGCCGGATCCTGTGCTATGGCGACTCGGATTTGGTGGTCCAGCAATTATCCGGCGACTGGGACGCCAAGGATGCAAACATGGCAAGCTACTGTTTCCTCGTTAGCGGATCAACGGATACTTTGAGGGGTGCGAGTTCCTCCACGTGCCACGGGCCGACAACGAGCAAGCAGATGCCCTGGCACGAATAGGCTCCACCCGGCAAGCTATACCAACCGACGTCACCCTCTAACACCTCCTCAAGTCGTCTGTCAAGCCGTCTCCGGAATCCAGTTCCATCTTCGTGCCGCCTGACCCCGACACAGTCGGATCCGACTTGGAGAACCAAGCAGGCGGCTCGCGGACTTTGACAGCTGGCTCGGGGACTGCCACAGTTGAACCCGGCTCGGGGACTCGGACAGCCGGCTCGGGGACTGCCATAGTCGAACCCGGCCCGGGGACTACTGCAGCCGGCCCAGGGACTACACCAACATAGCAGGAGGTGGACGACTCCAACTCCTCACAACCCAGCCCGCCCACCCTGGTTGCAGTAGCCGTTTTGGCTATAGAAGAAGTCACAACTCCATCATGGGCCCAGCCCATCCTCCACTTCCTGATAAACGGAGAGCTGCCGACTGACGAGATCTCGGCAAGACAAGTCCAACGCCGAGCCGGAGCATACACAATAATGAATCGAGAGCTTGTTAAGCGTAGTGTTACTAGAGTCTTCCAGCGCTGCGTCGAGCCAGAGAAAGGCGTAGCAACCCTCGAAGACATCCACCAAGGCGGATGCGGCCACCATGCCGCCTCAACGGCACTCGTCGCCAAAGCTTTCCGCCATGGATTCTTTTGGCCCACTGCTTTGGAGGATGCCAAGGAGTTAGTCAAACACTGCAAAGGGTGCCAAATCTTCGGCTCCAAGCAACACCTGCCGGCTTCTGCACTCAAAACCATCCCCCTCACTTAGCCCTTTATCGTCTGGGGGCTGGACATGGTCGGCCCATTCAAGATGGCGCGCGGCGGCATGACACATCTGCTTGTCGCCGTGGACAAATTTACCAAGTGGATTGAAGCAAAGCCAATCAAGAAACTGAATGGGCCGACTGCCATGACATTCATTGCAGACATTACAACCTGGTATGGAGTACCACACAGCATCATCACTGACAATGGCACGAATTTTGCCAAGGGAGCACTAGCATGTTTCTACGTGACACAGGGCATTCGACTGGACTTAGCGTCCATTGCCCACCCGCAGTCAAACGGCCAAGTCGAGCGAGCAAACGGCCTCATCCTCACCGGCATCAAGCCCCGACTGGTCGTGCTGCTGGAGCGTTCGGCCGGCTGCTGGCTCGACGAGCTGCCAGCCGTCCTTTGGAGTCTGCGCACTACCCCGAACAAGTCAACCAGCTTCACCCCTTTCTTCCTTGTATATGGTGCCGAGGCTGTCATCCCAACTAACATCGAGTTTGACTCACCTCGGATCACCATGTACACGGAGGCGGAGGCCAAGGAAGCACGAGAAGACATCGTCGACTTGCTAGAAGAAAGCCGGTTGTTAGCCCTCAGCTGGTCCGCCATCTACCAGCAGGGTCTACGTCGTTACCACCGTCGGAGGGTCAAGTCAAGATCTTTCCAAGAGGGTGATCTTGTGCTCCGGCTGATCCAGTGAACAGCCGGCCAGCACAAGCTCTCGGCCCCTTGGGAAGGCCCCTTCGTTATCAGCCGGGCTCTAGGCAATGACTCCTACTACCTGATCGAAGTGCAGAAGCCGAAGGCACGCAAGAGAGACGATTCCGGCAAGGAGTCGGAGTGACCATGGAACGCCAATCTTCTCCGAAGATTTTATAGTTAAAATGCAGTATGTACCACACTACCTTTTGTATTAAGTATGAGACAACGGGCTCCCCGAGAAGTTCTCGGGGACTACCCTCTTTTATCTATGAATGCCGGGTATCATACCCATGGTTACGTCATTGCATTCGTTTTTTCGTCCGGCACCGGGTTCGACTAGTCGTCCCGGGGACTTGCCGCCTTGAGTTATGTCCAAGTTCTACCTGCAGTGAGACAAGTAATGTGCCGGCACCCAAGCCCTCTCTTGTGAAAGTCGCAGCTCGAAGAATCGGCTGTCCAACTAGCAAGAGCCAAAGGCGGAAAAGGGGGCCCACATGAAAAACGGCTAAGGACTAACGAACTTACATAACGCAAGCCGGCTCCCCCCCCCCGCCAACCGGCTATCGAAATAGCCGGCTGGCCGGCTTCCCTTCTTACTCTGCTACAAATGTAAGAAAGCTTGAGTACTTGCCCTCCTAGACGGCCAATTCCTTACTCGGCCACAGACTGCAGAGCAGCTGTCCGGCTGGGAAAGGCGGCGACCAAAGGAGGGCGGCAAAGGAAAACAGCCCAAAGATAAAAAGCAAGTAGGAATGGAAGCCAAGCACATGCATAATTATATTTACACAAAAGGCCTTCGAGAGGCCGGCATTCGACAAAGTTTGAATACACCCCCAGTGGGTGGAATTGCGCAAAGTTAATAAAAGCTGTTCAAAGAGTGACAAGCAGGAAAGTAAAAACGGCGAGTCAAACCAAGGGAGCAACTGGGGCGTTGGGCAGATCAGTGGAGGCGGCGGTGTCGGCTGGAGGAGTGGACGGCTGGCGAATCTCGGCCTGATCGTCACCTGCGGCAGGAGGTGCATTAGCACGTGGCTCGTTGCTGGAGGCACGATCAGGGTGAAGCTGGCTGGCTGCTTCACCATCCGGCACAATGGCTTCACCGTCTTCCTCCTCCTCCTCTTCGCCCTCGTCACTGGAGTCGATCTCCTCTGCCGAGTCTTCACAGTCGACCGGGTTCAGCCCAAACCATTCCTCCGGCTGCGCGACGCCGTCTTTGTTTACCTCAGGAGCAAAGGCGCTGGTGTCGGTGAAGTCGGTGATTGCCGAGGCACGCTGGATGATAGCCTGCCGAACCGCCTCCAGCTCCTCGTCAGCCTCCTGCCGCTAGGTGCGCAGCTGGTCCAAGTTCAGCCCAGGATACCAAGCCCGGACGAACTCCAGCGCCCGTCGAGCACCGGACCGCCCTGCTGAAGCCGTTCAGGCCACGAGGCGGCCGACTGCCACCTCCAGCCAGTTGGCAGTACGGCTGGGGATGCGGGAAATCACCTTGCCAGGCCAGAGGGCAGCCAGTACCTGCGCTCCAGCACGCTGAAGCCGGCGGAGCATGCGGTAGGCCGGCTGGAGGCGGGCTTGGATCACTAGAAGTTGTTCCTCAAGCGACCCGTTGGCGTCCGGTGCGACCTCAACCCCAGCTTGCCGCCGGGCCTCACGGTGAGCTTCGATGGCTTGGTTGGCGGCGACGGAGTAGCCGGGGAAATATTCTTCACAAAGAAGAAAGAAACAGAGCAAGTCAGAAGATAAACCGGATTACAAGGACAGGCAAAGAGGTGAAGAAGAAGGCGGCCTACCGTCAATCAAATCCTCGACCCGGACGTAGCCTTCGCTCAGAGCCTGCCTCGCCTCGGCCCAACTCGCCGCCTCAGTCTCATACTTGGCTTTGAGGGCGGCCTCGCTGTCCTGTGCCGCCTTCAGGGCCGCCTTGTGGCTCTCCTCCTGGTCGGCCAGTTTCTTGGCCAGACGATCACGCTCCTGAACCAAGGCATTGAACTCGCCCTCCCTGGTACGAAGGGCGGTCTGGGCCATGCCCAGCTGCTGCCTCAAGTCGGCATTGGCTCCTGCCAATATCAAGAAGAAGAAATTAAGAAAGAAGTCGGCAAGAAAGATCCGACCCGACTGCTCAGCAGTCGGCCCGAATCTTGGGGCCTACACCTAGTGGGTGCGCTGACGTGCCCCCACATGAGATAAAAAGACAAAGCACTCATGCCGGCTCTCCGTCAGATCGGCGGCCATCTGGTTCATCTCCCGGGCCTAGGAGTTGAAGGTAGCGGCGTGGAGGTTGTTATAATCCTGCAAACAGGACAAAGGTGCGAGCAAGAACAAGTCATTAAACCAAAGTCTTCTGAGAAGTTCCAAGCCGCCTGCTCAGCAGCCGACTTGGAACTCAGGGACTACACCCAGTGGGTGCGCTGACGCGCCCCCATGAAAGAAATCAAGAGCAAGAAAACTCACCCGAATGACCGATCGCGTCGTGAGAAACTCTTGGGTACACTGCTTCAGCGCGGTGGCCTGAGCCTGAAGCCGGCTACGGACATCCTGTGCTGCGAGATTTAACGCCGCTGTCCCACCGCCCGGCGTCCACCCTGGCGAGCCGACGCTGGCCGTCTCCAGGTTGTGCGACAACGAGCCGGAGCCGGAGCCCCTCTGTGGGTCCGGCTCTGAAGCCGCCCTCCCCGCATGCCGACGAGTCGGCGACAAGACCACAAGATCCGCTCTTGCTGTCGGCTCGCCCCCAGCCGGCTGCTCAGGCTGCACCTCGGGCTGGCCGCCTTGGCCCGTCTCGGCCGACAGAGGCGGCACCACCTCTCCCTCCGGGACGACTACGTCACCCCCCTCCCTCTCCATCACCGGCGGGTCGCGGTCGGTTTCCTCCGGCGGGGGCACCGAGATTTCGGGGGCCACGGTACGGAGGGGGATGATGAGTTGCGGAGGCTTGCTGCACAGGGCCTCCGCAGCCCCCTCTGCGGCGTCGGCCTTCGCCTGGGCCTTCATCGCTGCATCGGCCTACGCCTCAGCCGACTCCGCCTTCGTCTCCTGAGCCGCCTCGGTGGCGGCTGCCCTCCGCTCCTCCGCCTCCCGCTCCTCCCGCGCCTCCCGCGTGTTCCGCTCCGTCGCCGCTTGGAGCTCGGTGCGAGGGTCTACGCGGCGGGAACTCGCAGATCCTTCCGCCCCGCCGACTATGGAGGCGGCGGTAGTCCGCTCAAGAGAAAGCGTAGCCCTGGTTGGTAAAACAAGAAGAGACTTAGAAGAACATCGACTGAAGAAAGAAAGAAAGGCGTGCGAGAATCAATACTTACACCGAAACCGCCTGCAGCTGCTTCACCACCTTGCGGAAGCGGGCCGCCTTCACGGCCGCCTCGTCCCGCTTGGTCACCGCCGTGGAACCCTTGGGCTTCTTCGTCCGCCCGCCAAAGAGAGTCGGCGCCGCCCGTCGTTTCTGCGCGCCGCCCCACGCAGTCGGCCCGCCGAAAGGGCCGACACCTTGATGGTCGGACGACGGCTGGCGGCGCGGATTAGGGTCGGCCTCGTCATCGTCAGGCCAGTCATCAAAGCCGGTGATGAACCCGGAGCCGCCTGTCTTGCTGCCTCCTCCTACTGCATCGTCGACTAGGGCAGCCGCCCCCAAGTCGGCGACGTCGAGGTCGTCCACCACGCGGTCAGGGGTGAACTCGCGTTCTGCCCCGGCGGTCCCGGCCGAAGCATGAGGAGGGGGTTCTGATTAAAAAAACAAGCCGACTGGTCAGAGGCCGGCCAGAGAGAATTCGGCAACAAGCAAAAAGGAAAAGAAAGAAAGCTTACCACAGGCGGGGGGGTTGGCACGAGAATATGGCTCCTTGCCATACTGCCACTCCTCGGTGAGCTTGCAGTTGGCGATGTAGTTCGCCATGTAAGATACCTCGTTATGAGGCATCTCCCTGGTGCTCAGCCGGCTTGGGTCGAAGCGGCCGCTCATCTGTCAGATCAGATGAGGGCGGCCTTGGAGCAGGAGTATCCGACGCTCGACAAAGGTGGCTATCAAGTCGGACCCAGTCAGACGCTCTGACTGGATCAACACCTGAAGTCGGGCGACGGCACCAGCTCCAGCCGGCGTCAGCGACCTGGCCCGAAAGGACCACGAGGGCTGCCCCCCAGGCGGCGGGCCGGCTATGTAAGCTGGCAAGCTGACGTAGTCGCCGTGCGGAGCGACGTTCTTCACGTAAAAATAGGACTTCTGCCAGAGCTTCACCGACTGGATCAACGCGATGGACGGGAACGGGTTGTCGGCTGCGGATCTCTGGATGGCGATGAAGGTGCCGCATGGAGCCAGCACGCCTGCGACGACCGTGCCAAGCTTGGACTGGAAGAACTCCCCCAGAGCTCGATGGTGGGGAGGACGCCGAGGAAACCTTCCCACAGCGTGACGAAGGCCGACACCAGCACCACCATGTTGGGAGTAAGGTGGTGCGGCTGAAGATGGTAAAAATCAAGAAACAAGCGGAAGAAGCCGCTCGCGGGAAGGCCGGCGCCGCGCATGCAGTGCGAGTAGAAGATCACTCGCTCGCCCTCCTCCGGCGCCAGCAAAACCTCCCTCGCCAGCGCGAGGCGGACCCGCACGACATCTTCGCCCGGCAACCGCCGCGTGTTGCGGAGGAAGTCGATGTGGTCGTCGCGGACGTTGGAGCCGTCCCAGGAGCTCGACGTCGGGGCCATGGCGACGCAAGGGTGATGGAGAGCGCGGCGACGGAGAACTCACGGTGCGGTGGTGGAAAGATTGCGGCGCGCTAAGAAAAGTGGCGGGATGGTGGCGTCGCGGAGAGCCGCTGCAGTGACGGAGAGGAAGAAGAAGGTGATGGCGGAGCGAGGGCGAGTGTGCGAATGACTGCCGCTCCCCCTCCCCGCCCCTACTTATAGCCTCATGCGGCGAAGCCGAGGAGGCGAGGCACGGGGGGCATGGGATTAACTGCGCCCACTCCCCCACGTCCCGCGATTATCGCGCCTTTACGGCGAATGGGAACCGCCGTTGGAAGACGTGCGGTCGGTTCAGGCCACAGAATCCGTGCACGGGCCGAGGCGTGGAAGTGGCGGGCCCCGGCCTGCGGTGGTGTCCCGTCACGCGCGTGGGCTGGCAGGCCTTTCCAGCCGGAGGGTGCCACATGGCGCGCAGGCGGCGGGCGGCCAGCCCGCCGCCTAGCTAGCGCGCCAGCTGGTTCCCGCCTTCAGATTTCAAGGAAACTTCGCCGAGAAGGCATGCATAAGAGAAGCCGGCTCCAAGGTTCCGGCTCTTCAGGATAGGAAGCTGGCCGAGCTTCTCGATTCCCCCTTCAGCCACGAAGCCCAACCAGCTTCGGGGACTACTGTCAAAGTAAATGACCACGGGTAGCCTAACCGACTCCCATTGGCCCTTACAAAAAACAACGGGCCGACCGAACCTTGAAGCACCCGAGATGCGGGGCCGCCTTGCTCCGGCTGGCTATCTCACAGGACGGTTACCAGAAGGAAGCCCGGCCTTAAGCTCTCTTGGAGGACGCCACGATAGGGCCGACTCCAAGAAGCCGACCACAGAAAGACCGACTCCAAGAAGCCGGCCCAAGAGAATTGACTCCAAGAGGCCGGCCCCAGGCAGGCGTCTAGGGGTCGTACCCTAAAGGTCTACACCCCCCATAACGATTATGGGACGGGGCTTGGCAACAGTGGACCTTGCCACCCCTGAATCCCGGAGCACGCATGGCTACAGTACGCCGTACGGGACAGCCATCACCCGTCCGGCGTAGCACTGTTGCCATGCTGATCATGACGCCCTCCACGACGGGCTGCCAGTACGGCCCGTGGGCGGCGGGCCCCTTCGATCAGAGAGATGCCTGAAGGCGGCCTGGCCTCCCCCAGCCGGCCTGAGGCATGGCCGTCTTCCTATAGCCGGCTTGCTCCCCTCCTCGGGGCGCACGCACCATTAAGGAGACAAGACGAGGTAAGGCTACAGTGAGAGTCCGCAAGGCGGCAACACTGTAGCCATGCTTACCTCAACAAAGCCCTCGTCATCAGAGGCGAGGCAATAGTAACCAGCCCCCGACAAGACCCCCAAGCGGTGGGACCGGCCTGTCGACCGATGAGCCGGCAGCCGGTGGGACCCACCAGTCGGTGGGCCCCAGCAGTCGGTGGAGAAGCCGGCGGTCATAGACACTGACAACTAGGGCCCGCGCCTAGCCGGATTACGATTGTACCCCCGGGGGGTAGGCCTATATAAATCCCCCGGGACGCCCATGCAAAGGGTTGATCTGATATAGTTTTAGACACCACTAATGGGAGAGGAGAGAGCTAGCCTTGCCCTTCTTCCTCCTTCCACCGAACAGCTCAAGGAGCCTCTTGTAGCTTCTTGTTGATCTAGTGATCATGCGAAGACCCCGTAGAGCAGGAGTAAGGGTATTATCTCCACGGAGAGCCCCCAACCTGAGTAAGATCCGCCGGCGTGCATGTCTTCGCCTTATCCCATTTTCCAGGCACCGGCGATGTCTTACTGGCTCCCACATAGATAAGCCATCCGTTGGCATATGTTGCACCTACCACCCGACAGCCCTCCTGCAGGCGGAACCGGACGTACTCGACTTGAACCGGGTTGTGCTCTCATCCTGCAGAGCGCCCGCATGCTCCGCTTGCACGAGTAGCTGGAGGCCGAGGACAACCATGGTGCGGAGACACACCTCGACAGCTACGGCCGGTTCACGCTGGCAGCCAAAGACGACGAGGCCGTCTTTTTCCACGAGAAGTGATAATTTTTCTTTATGTTGTTGTTTTTATGGATGTTTTGCTGTGTAAAAACATATATTTGTTATGCAAGTCGCCTGACTTGGGTCAGTCTACCATTTCTGGCGGTTGGATGAATATCCTACGTCTCCTAACCCTTCTTTCCTTCTTCCTCACCTCTTCTTCTTCCCCAATAGACCACCGCACGGGCCGTAAGGATACTCCCCAACATGCGGTTGGAAAAACATACTCTATGAATGAAATTTATGTGTCAGCGATAGGATGGCTGAGTTTGGTTTGTTCACATGCAACAGCACGTGTCAGTGAGGGTGTGTTCCCTTGGTTGGGTCTGCGGCGTGCAGGAGCGACTATGTGAGGGTGCGGTGTGACCGCGGCGTATAGGAGCGACCGTGTGAGGATGCGGTGAGACCGCGACAGCCGTGCGCATGTGTACCTCCTTCTCATTTTGAAAACTTTAGGCAAGCTTGGCAAAAATGTGTGGCAAAGTTTGGCAATGCAAGTCCTAGACCCAAACAGGATAAGTACATACGTACTAGGAGTACTAGTGTTAAAAAAGAAAGGCGGGGTTTTCCTTCGCGGGATTTAATCGATAAAAATCCTCGTTTCACGTGTCAATTAATGCGTATTTTTTTCTCCAAAGACCAAAGAGCTAACCATCTCACTCCTCATCGCTTGATTAATGCAGCGCCATGCAAACCAACCTTCTCACTTCCGCATGCATGGGATATTAATGTCCTTGGTTGCTAGTACGAGGCAAACCCCATCAATTTTGCATTGATTAGTGTTAGTGCCCTTTGCAAATTATAATTTTGATATACTGGCCTTGTGTACTTAAAATGGAGGTAGTAACTATATTTGACTTCCTTCCCCATTGCGGTGACGTTGATGATATCTTTTTTTTGTGGTTTGGTGAAGTGCGTCCGACGGAGAACACCATTGAGGGAGACCACGGTAAGTCGTTCACAAGTTCCGCCTGCAAGCCGAGACAACCGCCTTATTTGCATCTAGGAAGTCCGTTGAACCAAAGGACTAGTACTACGAGGAGTACACAATAGCGTCGTCCATCCAGCGTGCGATGAGATGGTTTCTCGAAGAAGACGATGGAGAAGCGGAGTCAGCGAAGAGTGAAATGATGGTTGCTTCATCCGTGCTTTTGTGATTTGACGCCTCACTACTTTGTGATTTGTGATAGAAGGGACAGGGGAGTAGACTCTGTGCTCTATACTGTACTACTTGCGTCCAAGCATGGGAGAAAGAGGAGAGACGTTGCATTTTTCTATTCCTTCAATCAATCAATCAGGGAGCTTCGGTTCCATCTTTTTGGCTTTGGCAACACCGTCCACAATGGTTCCTGTCGTGGAAATATCACGTTAGTTGTCCTCATGAAAGGACTTAGTCGTGGAGCCATCGCGACGAGTTAGCTTAAAGGGGTTAAACCGGACAAAGGACACGAGAGTTTATACTAGTTCGGCCCCTTCCCATGAAGGTAAAAGCCTACGTCTAGTTGTGATGGAATTATTGGGGTTTCGATTGCCAGGGAGCAAATACTCTATGCCTGGCTTTTGAGTTGTTTTTTCTTGTCCCTGAACTGTCGTCGGGTCTTCCCTATATATACACAGGTTGACGCCCGGCCGGTTTACGGAGTCCCGAGGCCGGCTCATACAAGTGTCCGGCTCGGTCTCTGCCTTCCTAACTTACAATACAAGTTATACAACTATGGAGGTTTACAACTATGTGCCCTAATCCGCCTTTGGGCTCTGGGCCTCTAAGCTTCATCAGTAAAGCGCCATCTTCTTGGTCTTCATGGGCTTCAATATAGTAGAGGGTGAACCGGCCCCTCCTGGGCGGTTTACACTCAGTAGTTATATCCCCAACATTAGGCCCCAGGTTGATTTGAACCAGTTCATGTTAATCTTCAATACTTAGAAAAATTCCGTGAACATCTTCTTACATTTCTCGTAAACCGCCATCATGTCTTCTCCCTGTAAACGACGTCATCCTCCGATTATTGCAATGAATCATCATGATGTCATCTCTGTGTAAAAAGATAAAAAAGATTCCCTTCATTTAATTAATTCTTGAAAATCGAGGCGACAACTGCTTCCCTTGCCACTTCAGGCTCCTCGATTCTCGCGCCTGCCGCTTATCTCCTTGCCCTTTATAAATAAGACCGGGGGGTCCTTCCATTTTCCCCCTTCGCCTCTTCGCATCTTCTTCCTCCTCAAGACCCCGAAGAACTCAAGCCTCGCCGTCGCCGTCGACCCCGAAGTTCTGCCTCAACCCTGGCCGCTGCATCAACCTGAACGTACCAGAGATCCAACGCTCTCCGCTGCCGCTCCTGAGAATCCGGTAAGTCCTTCTCCCTCAACCCTAGATCTGCATTAGGTTTTTGGTCCTTGACTGTGTTCATCAGTGTTCGTCCGACCTTGATCACTTTACCCTTCCTCTCTTTAATATCTCGTTGAATTCGGACCAATTTTACTTTTTCCTCCTGCGGCCGAAACTACAATC
The DNA here is from genome assembly GCF_002162155.2 of Triticum dicoccoides. NCBI lineage: Eukaryota > Viridiplantae > Streptophyta > Magnoliopsida > Poales > Poaceae > Triticum > Triticum dicoccoides. The sequence continues at coordinate 664,267,009 of NC_041393.1, forward strand.
TTGTTTTCCCTTACCGTAATACCCTTAGAACCACAAACAGACCCATCTGAATCCTTTTTATTTTGCTGTCGCCATCTTTTAGGGTTCAGAAAATTTCCTTTACTATGCCACGATAGTTCCAAAATTATAACATCATCTTGTGAAACATGTTTCCTCAGTACTTAATGAATTTCGGCTCTGCTGCTTCCAACATAGGCGGTTTAACTTTGTAGAAAATCATAATCCGCCTGGTACCATTAGCCCTCACTTAAACCGCAATCCTGACTTGAGTAGCAATAGCCAGTTTAACATGTATATATACCTTGATTAAATTCCCTGGTTTAACACCGGTTTGTGCACATCAACCTTGAATCGTAAACCGGCCTTCACACTTCTTTTCCAGTTTGTCTTCCAAAATGACCAAGCAATTCGCCGCTTGCAACTGGGTTCCTTCCCAGATCACAGAAACGCAGCTCAATGGATATGTTTTAACTGGCACATTGGCCAAGAAAGATGTCCTCCATTGGTGAGTTCCTAGCCCTGAGTGCCCTCCAGTACCAAAGGATGGAGAAGAGATTGTGTTCATGCAGCATCTAGACCGGGGGTTTAGCCCTCCCGGTTCAAAGTTTTTCCGGGATGTGCTTGCTAGCTTCCAACTCCATCCTCAGGATATTGGACCAAACTCTTTATACAACATATGCAATTTCCAAGTGTTCTATGAAGTTTATCTTCAGGAAGAATCAATTGTTGAGCTCTTCCGTGATTTCTTCCACTTAAACCGCCGAACTGAATTCTCTGACGGCTCCAATACTGAACTTGGCAGAGTATCGATTCAGAAGAGGAAAGAAGTCGACTTTCCTCACGCCAAACATCACAACCATCCTAAAGACTGGAATAAAACATGGTTCTATTGTCAGAACACCACTCCTGCTGATGAAAACCCTCTGCCGGATTACCGTGCTCACCGCCTCAGCAATGGCCATCCACTGCCTCTGCGGCTTACTGCCAAAGAACGACAAGCTTATGCACCTCAACTTGCTAAGCTCCGGGCCTTTCTAGCAAATGTCTTAACCGGCATTGACCTTGTTCATTGCTGGGTTTCATGGGGTATCCTGCCCTTAAGCCGCCACACCACTTTGATGCATGAGTATACCGGGAACATCAAAGACCCTCAACGGTATCATGAAATAGAGATGACTGTGATGAAGTCACTGAGTCCGTGAAGAAGATGTTGGATGAACTGATCTCTGAATGTGGCAAAACCGGATTGGCCCCCTTTTACACCTCCAACAAACCGTCAGGCGTAAGAATTGATCCTTCTATTTTTGTAATCCGTCTACTCTTTAGCTTTTTCCTAACAACCTTTTGTTTATCTGTACAGGCCAGAGACCCATTCTGGAAGAGAAAAATGCAAGACAAACCGGCCAAGGCTCAAGATAAACCGGCTAGGTCTCTTCGTGCCAAGAGAAAGGTCACAAAGAGGCCTGCCAAGAAGAAAACCGCCGAGTCCTCTGATCCGCTAGAAGACGTTGATGAGTCGGATCAAGAGGTAGAACTTGACTCCCTTGGTTCATTTCTCATACACCTTATTGACAATGACTATTCCCAGGATGATGTGGAAGCCAGCCGTGCTGATCATATAGAGTTAATCTCCCTTTCCTCCGTTTCAGAACATGTGCCTGTTCAAAAACTTCACCGTGCAGTTCGGAAAGTAAAATATTCTCACCCTCTTGCTCATTTGGATCCGCAATTTTCTTTGAAGACACAACAACTTGAAGGTCGTCGCACAACCCGGCACGACGTCCAATAGGTCACTTCCTCCTGTTTACCGGATACACCAACCCGGAAGCGTCGTCTAGAGGTTCCTTAATCTTCCAAAAAATCTTATCCTTTGGCGGGTTGCTTCTGATATCCACTTAATCCGTCTGATTCGAATTATCAGGTGACTTCCAATTCTTCATCTAACGATTCATCAACCACCCAAATGCCTCCCCTCAAGACCGTCCCTAGGTAAGTATACTGGCTTTAGCTTTGTTTTCTTGCGCTGGTTTACCAACTAACCTCTGTTTTAATATTACAGCGCCAAAGCCCGACTGAGCAAGAAAGCAAAAACCAATGTCCCTACTGAGGAGGTTGACCAAGACAGGACTTCAGAAGGCGCTGATAGAGATGCTGACATCGCTATTGATGATCTTGTACCCCAAGGTTAGGATTCCTATGCTGATCCGCCAGAAGCCAACCCGGCCAGTCCTGATGCTGATCCTCCAAGACCAGCCAAGGACGAAGATGTGCCAAGCCCGGCCAGGGATACTGTCAATACGCCAAGCCCATCAAAAGGTGGCGATGATGATGTTGTTATCACTGGTACTGGTCACACTATCCCCGGCAACCCAGTTGCCTTGTCAAAGCATACTGCCAAGGAGGAATTTGCTGCTATGAGCAAGGGGAAAGGGAAAACAGATTTATCTAGCTTCGTTAACCTTAGCGCCGAGGAGCTCCATTCTGGATTCTTAAACCGCCTATACATAAGCCGGGATTATGAAGTCAACAAGCGCCTGAGATTTGATGGTTGTCCGAGGCATATACTTAAACCCATGTGGACCAAGCTCAATTGCCCACTTTGCAACCCGGCCAGTTGCCTCCCTGTTCTGAATTATATCACCCAAAGGAGCAGAACTGACCACTGTGATGGGGTGGCCTTGAAAGTATCGTTTGAGCTTCCGACTCGCCATAAAAACCCCATATACCAGCTTCTGCCAATGCGGATATCGTTGCTTTGAGTCGATAAGCACTTCACTGATATAGTAAACCGGCCGTTGAACCGGATATTCCTTCCCGGCCTCCTTGCGCTCAACCACATTTTCCACACTGACAGCACGGGCATTAGCAGCCACGTACAATAACAAGGGCTCCTTGTCAACTGGAGCAGCAAGGACCGGCGGTTCCGCCAACTGCCGCTTCAAGTCCTCAAATGCCGCATCAGCACCATCACTCCAGACAAAAGTGTCTGTTTTCGTCAACATTTGATATAGAGGGATCGCCTTCTCTCCCAAGTGGCTAATAAACCGGCTTAGGGCTGCAATTCGACCTGCCAGGCGCTGAACATCATTAATACATGCCGGTTTAGCCAAAGATGTAATCGCCTTGATCTTTTCCGGATTAGCTTCAATGCCTCTGTTGGACACCAGAAAGCCTAAAAGCTTGCCTGCCGGAACACCAAAAACACACTTGTCCGGATTAAGCATCATCTTATAAACTCGAAGATTGTCAAAGGTCTCCTTGAGATCATCTATCAATGTCTCCTTCTTCCTGGATTTTACTACAATGTCATCCACATATGCATGAACAATGCGCCCAATCTAAGTGTGAAGACAATTCTGCACACATCGCTGATAACTTGCCTGGGCACTCTTGAGCCCAAAGGGCAAAGAAATATAGTAGAAGGCTCCAAAAGGAGTGATGGAGGTTGTCTTCTCCTGGTCCTTAACTGCCATTTTGATCTGATGATAACCTGAATAAGCATCCAAGAAACTCAAACGCTCACAACCCGCCGTCGCATCAATGATCTGATCAATATGCGGGAGAGCAAAAGGATCTACCGGACAAGCCTTGTCCAAATCTGCCGGACAATGCGCCAAGTGCCGTTTTTCTTAAGGACTAGCACTGGATTAGCCAGCCACTCAGGGTGAAATACTTCGATGATAAACCCAGCAGCCAACAGCCGGGCTACCTCCTCACTAATGGCCTTGCGTCTTTCCTCGTTAAAGCAGCGAAGAAACTGCTTGACCAGTTTAAACTTCGGATCAATATTGAGAGTGTGCTCAGTGAGTTCCCTCGGTACACCTGGCATGTCAGAAGGCTTCCATGCAAAAATGTCCTGGTTCTCACGGATGAACTCGATGAGCGCGCTTTCCTATTTCGGATCCAGATTGGTGTTGATGCTAAACTGTTTGGCTGAATCGCCAGGAACAAAATCAACAAGTTTAGTCTCATCAGCCGGTTTGAACTTCAGGGTCGGGTCATGCTCAGTGGTGGGCTTCTTCAGAGGGGTCATGTCTGCCGGATCAACATTATCTTTGTAGAACTTCAACTCTTCTGTGGCACAAACCAACTCAGCATAGGCCGCATCACCCTCCTCGCAATACAAAGCGAACTTACGACTTCTGTGGACTGTGATGGTCCCCTTATGACCCGGCATTTTGAGCTGTAAATAAATATAGCAGGGCCTCGCCATGAACTTCCTGTAAGCCGACCGTCCAAATAGTGCATGATATGGGGCTCTGGATTTTCACCACTTCAAAGGTCAATGTTTCAGACCTGGAGTCGTGCTCATCGCCAAACACAACCTCCAAAGCTATCTTGCCAATAGGATATGCCGATTTACCTGGTACTACACCATGAAAAACAACGTTTGACGGTTTAAGACTCTTGTATGTCAATCCCATGCGACGGAAGGTTTCATAATACAGGATGTTGATACTGCTCCCTCCATCCATCATCACCTTGGTAAATTTATAGCCTCCCACCTGAGGTGCCACCACTAAAGCCAGATGACCCGGATTATCAACCCGGGCGGATGATCCTCTCTGCTACACACAATGGGCTGCTCGGACCACCGCGAGTAACGTGGCACTGCCGGTTCAACAGCATTAACTGCCCTCTTGTGAATCTTCTGATCGCGCTTGCACAAGCTAGTAGTGAACACATGATACTGCCCGCCATTCAACTGCTTTGGGTGACTCTAATAACCTGATTGCTGTTGATTCCCCTGATTATTCTGTTGGTTATTGCCACCTTGGTTGTTCTGGTGGCCCTGATTATTTTGAAACCCAGAGTTTGAACCGCCACCACCATGAAAACCTGGACTTGAACCGCCCGACGGACCCTGATCATACCAGAAGAGATCAGAGTTTTTGAACTCCTTCATAATGAAACAATCCTTCCAAAGATGTGTTGCTGGAACCTCCTTGGTCCCTTGCTTTGGGCAGGGCTGGTTTAACAGATGCTCTAGATTCATACCTCCACCGCGCTGGGGCAGTTTACCTTTATGACGCTGCATATTGGTGTTAGCCACAAAATCCGAATTATCTTCTTTGCGCTTACCGTTATTCCCATGGCTCCCTTGGTTGTGATGTTGTCCCTTTGTACAGCCGTTCTTCTTTCCCTTCTCCGGTTTCTCCTCATTAGAATCGGGATCCTTGGTATTATCAGAATCGGCATATTTAACCAAGGCTGCCATAAGTGTTCCCATGTCATTGCAGTGGCACTTGAGCCATCCCAACTTCATCTTCAGTGACTTAAACCGGCAATTACGCTCTAGTGTTATGATTGCCTGGCCAGCATTAATGCAGTCCGATGAATGCAAGACTTTCGAAACCCGGCGCACCCAATGAGTTGTTGACTTGTTCTCTCCTTGAACACAAGCATCCAGATCCACCATGGACATAGGTTGTTTGCATGTATCCTTGAAGTTTGCTATAAACCGGGCCTTCAATTGGTCCCATGACTCGATGGAGTTGGCGGGCAGGTTTTTCAACCAAGTGCGGGCTGTCCCTTCCAACATCATGGTAAAGTATTTCGCACACGCCGCTTCATCTACATCTAGCATCTCCATCGCCATCTCATAACTTTCCACCCACGCCTCGGGAGGTTGATCGGCGGTGTAATTAGGAACCTTATGTGGACCCTTGAAATCCTTGGGCAATCACACATTACGGAGAGCCAGAATGAGACACGATACTCCCCAGGAGCTGAAGGCCAGCCCGGTGCCTCGGTCTACCGACGCCGCTGGTTGAATCGGGGCGGGTTGATGACGACTCACGTACTGTGCTGCTAAAGCGGCCTCCCTTCATGCTCTGCCATTATCCACCACGTCCTGAGCATTTACCTCACCGCGCACCGGATTGGGCCCTTGAGGGGCATTACGGCGCCGCGCACTTCTGGACACCTCTGACTTATCTATGTGTCTGCTATAACTTCTGCTTGGACGGGGGGTCGAGTGAATCCTGTCTCGGCTGTATGAATAAGCCTGCTGCTGCACCATAGCAGTCTAAAGAAGATCCCTGGCCCGCCGCGTCTCAACTGCTGCTAGCGACTCACCCTCCATCGGAATTGCTACCAGTCGGGATGCTATAGCTATCATGTTGTCCAAAGGCGTGGAGAACTGACCCGACGGGGGTGTTGTTTATTGCGGCGGGTTGTCTATTCATCGAGGTGGACCCATCACCTGATGTTGATCCGGCGCTCCGGTCCTTGGCACGGTAGTCTAGTTTACTGCCGCCGGGTTACTCGTTCAAGCGAGATTGATGTCTCCTACTCAATACGTCATTCGAGGCATTCTGATCCAGCAAAAGTCGATAATTTTCGGCCTGAATCCTCTATGACTGGGCATCCAAAGCGACCCATTCCTCAGCCATCCTGGTTTCCTCAGCCGCCAAGTCCTCCTTGGCATGCGTTATCTGATCCCGCAGCTTAGTGACCTCCGCGTTATGCCGATCTTGAGTCTCTGGGGTAACTGCTGTGGCCAATAACGTTGTCCAGGCGTCCAACAAACCGGACAGAACTTGAGCCAGCCGGCGCGCGGGGCCTCCTGCCCCGGCTGCTGATCCGGAACCCAATGCCGCTGTAGTGGAGTTTTGCAAGGTTGGCTGTGTACCGGTCATGAAGATTGCGACTCGGTTTGGCGGTCCAAGAAATTCCGGAATACTAGTGCCATCGGAATACCCTTCGAACAAGCCATCTTGAACTTGGTAAAGGGACTCGGTTTCACCGGTGGATGACTCGCCATCGGAATAAACGGCCGTCTCACCTTCTGACACCGGTTCAGATCCGATCCCATGGACACATCCTACGAACGCATGCTTCATGGCGGGCTGAATCCGGGCGGGACTCGCACGCTGAGACGTCTCGACGAGGTCGGTGCAGATGTACGGCTCAAGGCCCGGTTCACCGATCTTGCCGATGAAGACGTGAATTCCTCCGAAGGGGACCCGGTACCCGTACTCGATTGAGCCGGCGTCAGGGCCCCAGCCTGCATCGTCGATGTAGAGCTTGCCGCGACGACTCTTGGTCATCCGGCCAACCGCGTACCCTTTGAGTCCTTCAAAGCTGCCCTTCAAGAACTCAAAACCATCGTGCGATAGCCCCACGATGGGCGCCAACTGTCATGGAAATATCATGTCAGATGTCCTCGTGAAAGGACTTAGTCGTGGAGCCATCGCGACGAGTTAGCTTAAAGGGGTTAAACAGGACAAAGGACACGAGAGTTTATACTAGTTCGGCCCCTTTCGATGAAGGTAAAAGCCTATGTCTAGTTGTGATGGAATTATTAGGGTTTCGATTGCCAGGGAGCAAACACGCTATGCCTGGCTTTCGAGTTGTTGTTTCTTGTCTGTGAACCGTCGCCGGGTCATCCCTATATATACACAGGTTGACGCCCGGCCGGTTTACGGAGTCCCGAGGCCGGCTCATACAAGTGTCCGGCTCGGTCTCTGCCTCCCTAACTTACAATACAAGTTATAAAACTATGACGGTTTACAACTATGGGCCTTAATCCGCCTTTTTGCTCTGGGCCTCTAAGCTTCATTAGTAAAGCGCCATCTTCTTAGCCTTCATGGGCTTCAATATAGTTGAGGGTGAACCGGCCCCTTCTGGGCGGTTTACACTCAGTAGTTATATCCCCAACAGTTCCCACGATGCCAAAAGCTATTTTCACATTTGGCTACACATTGTGGATGCCCTTAACCGTACCGCTTGGTTTTGCTCCTGTGTGCTATCTATACAAATCTCAATTATATTGGTCTAAAAAATTATAGAATCAAGATTAGTAAAAAGGAGGTGATTTTGCCGCGCGGATGGCGGGGGAGGTTTCTTATTTTCAGAGGACGTTGTCCTGGCGGTTTGCTAACATGCGGTCCCATGTTTCAGTGCTTTACCAAGCCGATCCGCGTCCCACATGAGGCAGAACAACGGCAGAAGCAACACGTGGTTAAGTTGAAGAAGATGAGGGAGAAGCGGATTCAGCAACGAGTGAAATGATGGTTGCTTCGTCCCTCCAACTTCTTTTTTAGCATTATTACTTCGTCCCTCCAACTTAACTGCGGGAAAGGTGCAGCTTTGTGCTTTGATGCCTCATTGCTCAGTACTACGCCGGCGCCATGACTAGGGTGCTTCACCCTAGCTGCTCTGCACTGTATTCCGGTATGGCACGTGGACCCGGTAGCTTGATGTCCCACATGTCGGCAAAAGGGACTAGAAGATTTATCAAAGTGAGCGCTCCACTCTTACGACGGAGGAGTACACGTCACGACTGCCCAGTGAACTGGCACTTGTACTGTATAGTACTATAGTTTTGCTGTTTCGCACGATCCATCAATACAAACCCGATTAAACAGGAAAGGGTGGGATTTTTCCCGCGCGGTAGATGATACTGGCCATACATTTCAAAGGCAATTTTAATGTATGCAAACTGAATAATTAAGTAACAATATGATAGCTAGTAAAACTAAAAACACATATGATTTATTGTGTTAGAGTGTAGTAGTAGTGCTGTATTGCATAGTTGTTAGATGTAACATGCGAGAACGTGTAGAGATGTAGTTTTGGAGGGCCTACAGAGAAAAGCGTAAGACGATCACCGAACTTCAGACTAAGCTGATTACGGTCACTATATACGTTTTGCGGTGATTATACGGTCACTTGCTCACGGTTCAGCATCGGATTGCACTCTGTTGACCGGCCAAATAGTCTCTATGGCACCATGTTGACTATTTAAATTGACCACGTTCCTTGTGGGTCCCACCTGTCAGTTCACATAGGGAAAAGGTCAGATAAACACAAATTTACGTAGACGCGACACGACTCCAACCCGTGCGCGGGAATCACCTGGTTGTGTATGTGTCTGCCAGGACCTGATGTGTGCGCATGCACGTGTAGGTTGAGCACTTGAGAGTGAGATTGTGTGTTGGCCGTGTGGTGTACTGGTATGTGCATGCATGCGTGCGTGTGTGCGTGTGAGTGTTGCGTGCGTGCGTGGCTGCGTGTGAATGTGTGAGCGTTGCGTGCATGCGTGGGTGCATGTGTTTGTGTGAGTGTTGCGTGCATGCAGTTCGTGTGCATGCGTGTGTGTGTGTATAATAACCACACCAGCTCCTGTGTGTTAAAATAGACGGCTCAGCATACTAATACAAGGCCACCTTGTCCGCTGTGCCCGCGGTCATGACTTCGAACCACCGTCCAAATATTTTTTTGTTGTTTGTTTTCATTCTTACTAGCAAGCTGCCCGTGCATTGCACATAACATCAAGATGCATTTGTATGACTAGTTTATCTTGTGAGAGAAAAGGATGAACGAGGGAAGGCCTTATTTGCAAATGTGGAGAGGTGTGTGGGTACCTTTTTGCAAAATTGCACTAGTTTCTTTCCTATCCGTCAGATATAAATCGGACAGCCTATATTGCAGGATGGCAGACACACCATCATCACCAGTTATGTTTTTATAAGAGTGTATTTTATGTATTTTACAAGACTGTAGACGTAGATTAGATACAAGCCGACAGGTGGGCACGATGGTAGTGAGATAATGTGATGCAACACTAGAGGTGCCACGTGGAGTGTTTAACTGGTCAACTAGTCATGTCATGAGCAAATACAGAGGTGTACGGTGAGCCCGTGCATGTATAATAACCACTAAATGTAAATGGTGACCGTAAAGAGTGGATTCTGAAGTCCAATGTACGTATCGTGCTTTCGCTTCAAATACAATGATCGTCATTGCATATATCGCGAGAGAAAGATGAAACATGCGTGAATTTTCTGGGGGCTTTCTTTTAGAGGACCTGGAGATAGTTTTGTGTGCATACGTGAAAGGGGCTTACAGGGGGGTATGCGATGGAGAGAGAGATGCTCTTCGTTTCTCTTTATTATGACTAAGTTTGTATATAGTATAAAAATATACAAATTCACAGTGCGGAATAAATATCATTGTGGGCACCATGCAATGCAAATTAGCGTTCGTACTCCTCCATATAACTTTGTAATGTTGTATATATATAGAAACTCTAAAATAATGTTTTGACCACACTTTATTCAAAAGGAATGTTGTCTGCGAAATAAATGTGAAGAGAGGTCTTTTTAGATCAATGGGGTACGTGATGTAACATGTGTGAATGTGTAGTTGATGCATTTGGCGGGGCCTAGAGAGGTATGTGTGTGTATTACGTATTCGAGAGAGGCATGGATAGAGGGGTCGACGGGGGGTGGCGTGGGAGAGATACCACGAGAAATGAGAGTGGTCTGGAGAGAGAGAGAGAGACGAATATGATGTCACCCTTGAGTGTGTAGATGCAAGGGGGGAGGGAACATAGGCACCAGGAGAAATTTTTTGTGTGTGTGGTGTTTGTGTTGGCATGTGTGGGTGTGAGAAGATAATGAGACGTGGGGGAAGAGGGTGTGTCACCGCGTGAGGTCCGGTGGGTCGAGGTGAGGCCCTTCGTTCGGTTCCGTCCTGCGCCACATTGGTCAGGCCGTGACGCATTTAGGAAGACCCATGGATGACTAGTCGTACACGACAAAGATAGCAGAATTGTGAAGGACTCTGTGTCCACTGACAAAGCCGGCTAGGATTTGTAACCCTAGGTTCTCGGACTAAGGTAACCACTTTATCTCTGATATTACTATTCATCCAACCTAACTTGAAGGTGCATCCTAGAGAATGCTCTGCTAGAATCATACTCGTCGATTAGGAAGAGAGGTGTGAGACAATGCGTGAGAGACAGGCCTAAAGATAATGTGCGTACATGAGACACGTAGGCAGGTCCATGTATATAGAAAGGGTCGATGGGGATTGTGCATGTGTATGCTTGCGAGAGGAAGAGTGCTTGTGATAAAGGTTAGTGAAAACAATTGTAAATGGTTACGAGAGGGAGGGAGGGTTATATCTTGAGCATGTGTGCGAGAAAGACACCTCGGGAGAGAGTGTGTGAGCATGTGTGAGAGACCATCGATGGAGAGTGAAACTACACGTAAAAGACTACTGTACACATTAATTAAAGATATAAATTGTATCGAAATATTAGGATGGGATCATGATATTTGCAATTCGTGTAAGGAGCAGTCATTGATCCATCAGACATCTAGATTCTATCGAATTTGAGCATGTCTATGTTATTATTCGACACAATTGATCCACATAGTTAGTATTTTGAACTCCAGACAATGCATCGCTTTAGCAATCGCATATAAACGTGAGTATAGTTCATGTTGTGTGTGTAAAGCAGATTATACATACGAAAGTTACACAATGAACATTATAAATAGCTACCTATGAACTAGCATACATTTGAATTCAACTTAAGGTGGTTTTAAAAAAATCGAATTCAACATGAAGTCCATTCAATTATTTGAATTTGATATCATGGCATTTGTAAATCATACCTAAATTATGGGGCACCAATCTTTCCTCTGATTTTTTTCATAATGGCATATGTAGTCGTGTACAAAATACATTCAAATTTAGCTCCTCCATTCCAGAATAATCGTAGTTATTGGATTTTCAAGTGTCAAAATTTCAAAAGGAAGCGGATAATTTAATGAGGTTTTCAAACATACAAGGTCAAATATAATGTTGTCTATTTAGGTCAATCCTCATAGTTTAAGAGTACTCTAAACGTGAATGCTTGTGTTTCAAAATTTTCAACGAAGCGCCAAAAGAGCCTCTACTTGCCCAAAACCGCGTGAGACCAATGTTTGGTAGTACAAGGAAATTACTTTTCTAATAACTCCGATCCGTGAAACCTACCGGCCCGATGTCCAAAGGTCTAAACCGGGATAGGTTTGTAGCTTCATCTAGACGCCACACAACCGCCTCCGAAAAACATTCATACACAATGGCCGCCTAAGCACACATGCGCGCCGCCGAAATCGCTCCCGCCTACTATTTGGGACACCTGGGATTACCATCATACCCCCGAGCCGCAGTAGGTCTGAAATTTAAGAGGGGGCAAAGTTTGTACTTTCCCCAAATTTCAAACAAGCGCGTCCCATCTTCTATTCAAAAAAGCCAAAAACAAGCGCGTCCCAGACCGAAACATGGTTCCCCCCACCCATCTGATTCCCCATTCGTACTCCGTGGGCGCCAAAACTACCTCCCCACCAGCCGCGAAACCCCGGCGTCCTCCGTCCGCCACCCCATCCCACCCATCAACCGCCGCCCTACTCCATCACGCCGGAGCCGATACCCCGACATCGTCGTCCACCGCAACCTCAACCGCAATGCCCTCCACGACTAGTAGTTGAAGCCGAGGCCGAGCCGTCTGTACCCGAGCCAGTTCAACCACGTCGTGCTGCGCCTGAGCACTGCCGCTCCAACTTCGCCACCGTCCACCGCATCGGAGCTGTTCCTGCTACGTCGTCCTTCGCCGCCTCGGATCTGCTTCCCCTCCGCTGATATACGGCCACGGCAACACAGTCAACAATTTGGCCATGGGTTTTTCCAAGGATCCACGGCTCTCCAAAACATCGGTTCCCCCGGCAAAAACAAGAAGATCGCAGCGACATATCGACACCACATTGGCAACTGATAACGATACTCCTCTTCCCTTATTCGTGCAAATCTTACGTGTCTGCTTGCACGGTATTCGTCCCACAGAAGACACTAGTTGACCGCTTCTTCTTCATACTACATGTTCCTAGTAACTCACGATGCACAAGGTTTCTCCTCATATACTATTTCACCTTAGCAAAAGGTCTGTCGTCCCCCTGAATTTCAATTTCTGGCCAGGTGATGTCCCATTAACGGAAGCATTCCCCAGTGTAACAGGCGCTAGTACGCCTATTACGCCGAGGAAGCAACACCTTGGTGTTTATCTTAGGGGCGTGTGCGGCCTAGAGCTACTGGCACCCGATATGGAGGTCGGCCGGGATTAAAGGGATGGCCTGGGGGCGCTGCCAAGCACGGCAATGGTGCAAGGTCGATGGGAGGGCGGGGCGGCGGGGCAGGGGTCTAGGCCGGTGGTCGCTGGCGGTTCAAGAAAGATCGTCAACAATGACTGGTAGGAGGTAGACGAAGGCCATCTGCCCGTTCCTTATAGATTAGACGGTTCATTAAAAAAATCAACTGACCTATTTATTTCAGTCGGCTTAGCTTATACATTTAAAAAATCGCAGGTGCTTGCTCGAACTTGGCAGCGTGATATGTGGTTGCATGTTGCATATGGTGTCTAGATTGTAATTGTACTATGTTGCATGTGCTAGTCTGCTTAGCTTATACATTATACCTGTTAATGTGACATGCCTTCCTATATTTAGTACATAGTACATCTGTCTATTAAGCATGTCCTTACATAAAACTATTGTTTTTTTGTATAATGCATCAATCAATATGATGAGACACCTTTATTATATGCAGTGCGATATTAGTTGCATCTTTCATATGATTTATAGCATGTGCTGCTTCTAATTTGTTGAAATTCCATTTATGATGGGACGCTTTTAACTTGGCAGAGTCATATTGGTTGCATCTTTCATGTGGTGTCTAGCTTGCATTGCTTCTTATTTGTTGGAATGGTTTCTACTTAGTTTACACAAACAGTTGTGAACATGCCATGCCGTCCTATTTTTCGTACATATTCCATCCTGGTATCATGTGTTTGCCTTACATCAAAGTAGTGATTGTCAGTATCATGCATGAATGAGTTCTGAAGAGAGAATTTTATTGCTTTTTCTTGTCGGTTTTACTTGACAATTCAAAATCAATAAAGCGGAAGGAAGTTAGCAAGGCAGCGGATAAAGGTGTTCCTTCCGAATAGAGGGCCTCTACAGTTTCTACTCCTCCACACCCCCAAGATGATTTCCAAGACAACACATGCATAGACACTCAACAAAGCTGTGTTTATGATGAGCACGTCTCCCCTAGTGCACCATCACCGATGCTCCCTCTAACTTGGCACTGTTATATGTGGTTGCATGTTATGTGTGATGTCTAGCTTGTATTGCTTCTAATTTTGTTGAATTCCATCTGCTTACTTTACACATTATACTTGAATAAGACACGTGTTCCTGTTTCTAGAACATACAATATCTGTCTATCACACCATGTTCTTACATCAAATTACAACTGTTGTGTAACCTGCAACAATCACTTATCATAAGACACATTTGACTTCGGAGTGTGATATAGGTTACATCTCCCATTCCTTTCTATCTTGTACTACTAATTTGTTGAAATGGCACTTATGACAAGACAATTTTAACTTGGTAGAGTGATATTCGTTGCATCTTTCATAGGTGTCTAGCTTTCATTGCTTCTAATTTGTTGAAATTCATTCTCCTTAGTTTACACATCATAAGCTATGAATATGCAATGGCACTAATGACGAGAGACCTCTAACATGGTAGTGTGATGTTGTTTGCATCTTGCATATGATTTATTTCTTGTACCGCTTCACATTTGTTTAAATGCCATTTATGATGAGACACTGTTAACTTGGCAGAGCGATATTTGTAGCATCTTTCATATGGTGTCTACCTTCCATTGCATTTCTTCTAATTTGGTGAAATGTCTTCTTCTTAGTTTACACATCATAGTTCTGGTTATCTCTTCCGTCCTGTTTTTCATACATATTACATCCTCCTATCATGTGGCTGTCTAACATCAAAGTTTAGTTCGTCTGCATCACACATCAATTTGTTCTGAAGAACTAAATTGTTATTTATTTTTCTTGTCGGCTTGACTTAACATGGCACAGAGAAAGAGGAAGAAACACAGAATGGCAGGGAATGAGAAGCAGATGAATCCTGTAGATTCTTCTGGTACTGATGGTGCAATAAAAGGTCAAAGTCTAGCGGAAAATTCTACAAACACGGCATCCCATGCTACACGAGCTGCAAAAAAAGCCAAATAGAAACAAATAGCTGCCACCAAACAAGTAGAGACATCCCTAGTTCTTGCAACACCTACCATGGTACTACCAGTTGCACGACTTACTCGTGCGTCAACTGAGCTAGCAGCACGTTCCCAAGCTCCCTTGCCACCTGACACTACTTCCCAAGCACTCTTGACACAAGACGAGTTGGCAATATCAGATGAACCTTGTGAGCTTCAACAGCAAGAAGGTAGTTGCTGGAGTCAAGTTACAGTTGCATGCTTCTTTATATGTAGTCTCACAGTTTGATGTACACTAACACTTCCTATGTTCGTTGTTGGACTAGCACCTAGCCGCAAGAGGAAAAAAACATCAGGGATAATTCTCGATAGGTTAACTAAATCTAGAGGAGGAAGAATGGAGATCCGTTTTGAGGCAGGTTTAAAAAGGCCACATGATGCTACAGAGTCAGCCAAGTTAGTATCAGAGGCAGCGGTTGCCGTTAGGTGTCATGTACGTATCCTCCCAACATGTATTCAGTACAGGAATGACAAAGATGAAACCCGGTTCAACACCTTCCTCGACCATTTATCTATAAGTATGGTTATGTATGGAAACTAGTAATATCGTCTTGCTCTGTCCCATACTTCCTAGGTTGCTGATAATGAGACTCCCATAATTTTCAACAGATGAGGTTCAAGTTGGATAGCCAAGATGATGCAACCAGACAAGCTTGCACCCATGTTTTCAAGTCTGCTCTGCGACAGTATCAGTATAACTTGAGGAAAACTCACTTTGAAGGCAAGGCTAACAGTGAACTTTCCCAAACATCTCCAGTGGAAAATATATCGGATGAAGACTGGAGGGGCCTTGTTAAACACTGGTCTGATCCGAAGTATCAGGTATATTATATATATGTGATCAGATCACATGTTGAAGTCCTATTTACGCATGTGCCACACAAATCTATCTTCTTGTAGGTGAACTATTCAAAGAACTAGGCCAACCGTACGGAAGTGAAATTCCAATAGACGACAGGATCTCGTAGCTATATTGCACACTGCGAGGCTCTTGTAATTAGCTGTTGTTTCACTCTTTTTGCTGTACCATATTATCAGATCTATATTGACTTGTTTGAAATGCAGAGGAAAGCCTGGAAGGACCAAAAAGTACCTGAACCAAATGTTGTGGAAATCTTCAAGGATTGTCACACCAGCAAGAAGAAGGGCATATGACCACACCAGTCAAAGCCGCTGTTATAAGTCCTTAATCCTCATGCCTTTTAACTACTACTTACTCTGACTTGTGCCTTGAACTGCATGATTTGTAGCCAATGTCTATTACTCTTTTCAATTTTATACACAATTGTCTTAGCAAAACATTGCACCTTACAAGGTTTAAAAGAGAGGAGTGATGTTCCTTTGATCTTGACCCACAATCTAGTTCCATGCTGGACTTGCCCACACAACGTTACAATTGGCTATTTGTCTGTTCTCAGTTGTTTTGTGGTATGAATGATGTCATACTATGCTTACCGTATTATAAACTTTGTCTCTTTATCCTTAGCCCTCAATACAATGTGAAAAAATAGACAATACATTAGCGATGGTACATGGTCATATGTTTGGAACCTGGTTTTATTATGTACTTTGCAATAAAATACAACTAATATTTTATAGACCAAAGCTGTTTTGTTTGGTTTTGCTGCCTCCTTAATATCTTGTGTTCTGGTACTACTAATGGTAAAACCTCAACTTTTCAGCGAACTATGGAAAAAATGGTGGAACCGCCACCTTCTGAAGGTGACGACGCAACTATAACCCCAATGTCAGCTCTTGATGCAGTGGGTCAGTACCTGTCCACTAATAGTGCCAAAAGCACATTCCTATGTAATACTAGGTTGGATGTTAAGGAAATATCGTCCAAACTGCCTCATGATCAAGATATGCAACCTCAAAGCAATGTTGTATCTGCGCTCCAGACACAAGTCCATTCCCTAACAGAGACCCTTTGTGAAACAAGGAGAGACATTGTTCGATGTCATCAAGATATGCATGGTTTTGAAACCAAACTATCAGACATTTGCTATGTTGTTCAAGAGCCTAGGGAAAATGAAGGCGGGGGTTATGGTGCTCCATCGGACAACACATCATGAAAACGTAATAGTCAGTTCAAATGAACTGAGCTTCTGAACTTCTGGTGGTGCATTTATCTGCTAGAGTGTTAAGTTTTATGCCAACCTTCCTTTTGTTATATAGTTGTAATTTGTTTTGGTGCAATACAAAATTTATTCTTAACGTGCAGCCACCGGCTGAAGAAAACAACAAGCCATTTTTGTATAGTGTAGGGTGTTCCCTATATTTGCACTGGTGGCGATCTTTGATTCCGAGTGGATGTAATCTGTGCAATCACATTAATAGCCTAGCATTAGTTTTGGCCTTATTTATTTCCTAGTCTTCCTTTTCCCTGGTTTGCTAGTGGCCGCAACAACCATGGGCCATATATGGGCCGTAGGATCCATGGGTCTCCTACATGCCGTAGGATCCATGGGCCGACTCTTTCCATGGGCCGAATTTGGCCCATTAGGGTAACAGGCCACTAATGGACCGACTCTTGCCATGGGCCGAATTTGGCCCATTAGGGGAACATGCTAGTAACGGGACGAAAGTAATCAAGGGCCAAAAAGGAGCCCAAGAACGTATGGGCCATCAATAGGCCGAAAGCTAACATGGGCTGGAAACGGCCCACGTAAATCACGGGCCGTTAACGGGTACAAAGAAAATTATTGTTCATTATGGGCTAGAGTCACCGTGGGCCTGTAAAGGGCCGAAAGATACGAAGGCATCATGTCGGTTGAAAGACGTCATGGGCCATACATGGGCCGAAAGTGAAATGGGATGGTGTTATATTCGACGGCGCACATGACGTTGTTGGGCCGATTTCCTTTAGGGCCTAACGAGCTGTGAGTTACCGGGCCGTAAAATGGGCTATTTGCGAAGAGACCGTTAACAGGCTTTTCATGGGCCAGCCCATTAACTTTTGACCAAGTCAAACGGGCCGTCTTTGTAAGGTAAATGGGCCAGTGGTGGGCCGTGGCACGTGTCGACATATCATAGGCGCCTATCTAACCCACTGACGAGCTGACACGTGTTTCGTCCAGCCAATAAGAATTTTACACGTGGAAATTTCCCATTGGTCGGGGCTGTTAACGGGTTATCGAATCCAAAACCCGACCCGATAGCTTAACGGCCTTACGTTACGGTGGATGCCACGTGTCGATCACCCTTGAAGAAAGAACTTCTGTGACGCGCGATTTATCGTCATGGAAGTGGACACTTCCATGATGATAGTTTTGGTAATGTCATGGAACACTTCTACGACAACACATGTATGACTATCTTGATTCTGCCATAAAATCGTCATGGATGTACATGCATGACAGAAAACCCGACCTACTGTGACAAACACGTATCATCACGGAAGTGTATTTTTTTGTAGTGTCAATCACCAAAACTACTAAGGGATAAATATGCCCTTACAATCTCCCCCTTTTTGGTGGATTGATGACAATACGGGATTTGCATATAAGGATATGAAAGGAAACAACGGCAAACCCACCATCTATAAAATACAGATGGGCTCCCCCTAGATGTGTGCACTCTAGAGAAGTGCTTTGGACTGCACGACACACATACTAGGATCAACACTCCCCCTATATTTTATAGACAAGGCATGCCTTGCAACAATATAACTAATACTAAGCAAGTAGGCAAGATAATGAAAAAGAGCATAAAGAGAAGGGCACAAGAAATCATAGGCTCACGAATTAATTAAGCAACGAAGTTAATAATATACACTAGACTGCATATGTCTTACACCATATGATAGAGAACTTGGTCTAACGAGCACAAACCAAACCAAAGCAAACGAGGTTCAATAGACCGAAAGCAAAGCGACAAATCGAAACAACACGACACGACTCGCAAACATGACAGACTCGCAAATCCTACACTCTCTCGCCCTTTGGCATTGAGACACCAAAAAGGAAGAGAGGACACCTACGACACAGGTGGTAGCTTAGGCGGAAGCAATCACTCGTCATGCTGCTCGTCGGTCTCGGCAGCGGGAATGGTCTCCTCCTCTGACTTCGTCCACTGATACCCCTGCTGGGCTATCCAGACAGCCTCCGGTGTGATGTTTTCCTCTGAGCCACTATGCACAATCTCGCCAAAGGTCCTCAATATCTTGTTATCGCGCTAGCGACTCTCCTTGGAGGCAACATGGGCCCTGTACTGCCCCTGGGCCTACATGCAGAACAGAGCCTTCACCTTTTTCTTCAGCTTCTTAGCCCAAGAGGGCTCAGTAGAGGGAGGAGTGTATCCATCAGAACTGTCCTCGTCCGCTTCCTCCTCCTCGATATCATCCTCATCCACATCCATATTGGCAGCCTCTACCTCAGCACGTGTAGTGGTGTTAGCCCATTGGCTCTTGATGCGGAGCTTGATGGGCTCATGACGAATCCAGCCAAGGGCAACAAACTCATCATCGGGATAGAGCTTCTCCCAAGTCTTTGAGACCAAAAGGAACAGGTAAGGTCAATAGATGGGTACCTTACGGTTGAGCACCGGAAACTGAAGCTCGCACCACATGATATGTGAGACATCAAGTGGTTGCGTTTGAGCATGACGTGCCTCCTCACAAATGAGCATCATGTCCACAAGATAGGCATGCACCTTATCCTTGTCACCGATGCGCGGAAAGAGGGAGTTGTGGAAGATCCGATGCATGATGTCAAGGAAAGAGTTCAGCACCCATGCCTTCTTATTACTGGGAAGCGTCTTCTCAACAAAGAAGGGCTGAAGCTTGTTCTTGTTGGCTGACTCGGGGTTGGCATGAGGACGAACACTAACGGGCGTGTCGAGCCCCTCATCAGGAACCTGAAGCAAATCCATGAAGTCCTTACACTTAGCAGTCAGCTGTCGCCCATTGGTCATCCAGGTCATGGACCTTGCCTCATCAGAATGGAAGTGGACCGAAGCAAAGAACTGAGCCACAATCTCTGGATCAAAGTCCAGGTGAAAAGTAAGCATGTGCTCAATGCCAAATTGCTCCACCAGGTCCAAATCCTCACCAAAGTAGTCACGGTGCTTATCCTGCCTCATATGATGCATGTCAATCCAGTGCACGTGCACGTAGATGTTCTTCTTGGGCTTGATCACATCCACATAGATAAGATTCTGCTGCTTGGTGCAGAACAAGTCATTCCCTCTGAAGTTTGCATGGGGATTCACATAGGGGTTGATCTTCCTTCGAGTGATAAACTTAGCCAGAGGTATCTCATCCATGCCCATTGTGGGCTCCTTGAGCTTGTTGGCGGTTTGCTTGGTTTTGTGTTGGGGGCACTGGAGCCCTCTGGAGCTTCATCTTGGTTGCGCAGGCGCTTCGAGCCCGTGTCATTGACAGGATCGACCGACAGACATTGGAACAGGAGCCACCACCTATGACACACAACATAAACACGAGAGAAACCAAGAAGGGTTATTGCAAAGACGAGGGCCAAAGCCAAAAGAAACAAGCAAGCACGAGATTTGGAAGGACACAACAGCTTATTTTGCAAATCTACGGTAGTACCGGACCAGCGAACGGATGTAAAAAATTGCATCCGCTCTAGCCGCGGTAGTACCGTCCCGTGGTGGCACGGTAGTACCGCGCCTAGAGCGGAAGTAATTTTTTTACTTCCGCGCCCCAAGCGGTAGTACCGCGCGAGGTCAGTTCATGTGCGAGGATGTGGTAGTACCGCTCCAGGAGGAGCAGTAGTACCACATAGAAAGCGCCACAAGAACAGGGGATCTAGATCTAGGAACAACCACACCACTAGATCGGTACTACCGTTGATCAAACTTATACTGTAGTATCATCTCAAATAGCATGCTTACTGCACTACCACTCTCCTACAATTCCCTCTTGCAAAGATTTAGCCAAAAATCACATGAAGTACACATGCATCTCCCCAAGACCTAGAAGCACAAGAACAAAACAAAACGGGAAGGACTTGGAGAAATACCGAGGTCCATGGCAAGAGGACGAGGTGGGGAACAATCCCATTGGCCGGAATGCGAGGAGAGCGGCCGGAGAAAGAGATCCGGCGAGGTCCGCCGGCGCCGTTCTTGGGTAGGAGAGAGAGAGACGGGGTGGGGAAAAGAGATGAATGGGTATGGGGGAGTTGGAACTCCCCCAGCCCCATTCATAACCCCCACCCGCTCGCGAAGGTGCGGTAGTACCGCGGGTCCTCGCGGTAGTACCGCCCGGGCGGAAGTACCGCTTGTTCAGCGGTAGTAAAAAATTACTGTCGCGATGGAAGTGGTAGTACCGTGCCTAGGATGCATATGGGCATGGACAGAGCAGTCCACTCTTGCGGTAGTACAGTGGCTTGCCACGGTAGCATCGTACCCCTAAGAAAGTGCAAGTTTCGCAAAAAGAGAGGGAAATGGCCTTTGCAACACAACCTTCAAGCAACCGAACACACCAAAGAGGCGAACTCAAGAGACAACTCAAACACACGCACGACACAAAGAGAAGGGCAAAAGACAACAAGGACCAAACACGAAACACAACCTCTCCAAAGAGAGGGCGGTGGCCGGAGCTACCTATGTTTGAGTCAATTGGTATGGCATCACGAAGAATTATCCTTGGGCCCATGACCAAAACTCATGTTTGAAGCACAAGTACCATAAAAATGGCTAATGTGAAAGAGTTGATCAAGTTATGCATAATGGGGGGAGGGAGAGTTCATTGAGAGAACAACACTCCCCCTATGTCCATGCCTACACCTAAACGAGATATCACGTTGAGTATGGTGGGGTGTGCAAGGGTTCAAGCTACATTGGTCGAATCAATGATATTTAGCTCATGCCTTAACTCGTGAAATCTTGCTTCATCCAAGGGCTTCGTGAAAATATCTGCAAGGTTATCATGAGTGTTGACATACTTGAGCTTGATCTCCCCTTGCCTAATGTGATCCCGGATGAAGTGATACCGAATCTCAATATGCTTCGTCTTGAAGTGTTGCACCGGGTTGAGAGAGATCTTGATGGCACTTTCATTGTCACACCAAAGAGGCCCTTTGTCACAAGTGACACCGTAATCCTTCAAAGTTTGCCACATCCATAGAAGTTGAGCACAAAAACTACCGGCAGCCACATACTCCTCTTTGATGGACAAGAGAGATACACAACTTTGCTTCTTAGAAGACCAACTCACCAAAGAGCAACCAAGAAATTGGCAACCTCCATAGGTGGACTTCCTATCCACTTTGTTTCCCGCCCAATCTGAGTCTGAGTAGCCCAAAAGATTGAAGCTGGCTTCTCTTGGGTACCATAAGCCAAAGTCTGGTGTATGATCCAAATATCGAAAGATTTGCTTGACCGCCACAAAGTGGCTTTCCTTAGGTCCAGCTTGAAACCGTGCACAAATTCCCACACTCAACATGATATCCAGTCTAGATGCACAAAGGTAAAGCAGGGAGCCAATCATGGAGATATATACCTTTTGATCCACCGCTTTACCATTGGGATCTATGTCAAGTTGGCATTGGACGGGCATTGGAGTGGAAGCCGGCTTGACACCACTTAACTTGAATCTCTTGAGCATGTCTTGACTGTATTTGGCTTGGTTGATGAATGTTCCTTCTCTTCTTTGCTTGATTTCGAACCCGAGAAAGAAGTTCAACTCTCCCATCATAGACATCTTGAACTTGGAGGTCATGAGAGCGACAAATTACTCATTGAAAGCTTTGTTAGGGGAACCAAAGATAATATCATCAACATATAGTTGGCATACAAACAACTCCCCTTTGACCTTCTTAGTAAAAAGAGTGGGGTCAAATTTCCCAATTTAGAACCCACGATCTTGCAACAACTCGGTAAGATGCTCATACCACGCACGTGGGGCTTGTTTGAGGCCATAGAGTGCCTTGTCGAGTTGGTACACATGATCGGGGAAATAGGGATCCTCGAACCCCGGGGGTTGTTTGACATACACCAAATCATTAATAGGACCATTAAGAAAAGCACTCTCAATATCCATTTTTTGCAACTTGAAATTATGATGAGAACCATAAGCAATCAACAAATGAATAGATTCAAGGCGAGCAACGGGAGCAAAGGTTTCACTGTAGTCGATACCCTTGACTTGGGAGTAAACTTGTGCCACCAAACGAGCCTTGTTGCGAACAATGATCCCATGAGCATCTTGCTTGTTCTTGAATATCCACTTGGTTCCAAAGACATTATGATTCCCCGTTGGCCTTGGCACCAATCTCCACACTTGGTTGTGCTCGAAGTTGTTGAGTTCTTCATGCCTGGCATTGAGCCAATCCGGATCCTCGAGCGCCTCATAGATCTTTTGGGGTACGACACAAGAAACAAATGTGTGATGTTCACAATAGTTTGTTAATTGTCTACGAGTGCTTACCCCCTTTCTTAGGCTTCCAACCACATTCTCCATGAGATGACCTTTGGTTTTGAGCTTGGAGGCAATATTAGCGGCACGACGCTCTAATTCCTCCTCAGGTGTGAAAAGAGGAGTGGAAACTTGATCATCTTGAGCGCCGTCTTGAGTTTGTTATTGATCTTGAGCTTTCTCTTGATCTTGAACTTGCTCGGAAGGGAGAACTCGACCTTGGGCATCACTTGGTGGCTCACCACCATCTTGAGGTTGATCTTGCCCTTGATCTTGTTCACGTGGTTGAGGGCCTTCACATTGTTCTTCGGAAGTGTGTGGGTCTTGGGTCAGTGATGGCGCCACTTGACTGGAGCATTGTCCTTCTCCTTCAGACACAAGGGGTTACTCAATGGGTAGGATATGACCAACACCCATTCTTCTTATGGCTTGGGGAGTAATTTCATCACCTACGTCAGAAGTACCACTTTGCTCCACTTGGGAGCTGTTATTCTTGTCAAACTCCACGTTACACGTCTCCTCAATGAGTCCCGTGGACTTGTTGAGGACACGTTAAGCATGAGAGTTTGTAGCATAACCAACAAATATGCCCTCATGATCTCTAGCCTCAAATTTAGACAAAGAGCACCTTTCTTGAGAATGAAACACTTACAACCGAACCCCCGGAAGTACTTGAGGTTGGGCTTGTTACCGGTGAGTATTTCATATGGAGTCTTGTTCAAGCCTTTGCGGAGATAGTGCTGATTGGATGCATGACACGCGGTGTTGATGGCTTCGGCCCAAAAGTTGTAAGGAGACTTGAACTCCGCCATCATGGTCCTTGCCGCATCCATCAACGTCCGATTCTTCCTCTTTGCAACAACATTTTGTTTAGGGGTGTATGGTGCAGAATATTGATGCTTGATCCCTCATCACCAAGAAGCTCATCCAAGGTGTAGTTCTTGAACTCGGTGCCATTGTCACTTCTTATTGTCAAGATCTTTGCATCGTGTTGACGTTGAGCTTCATTTGCAAAGTCGATGATAGTTTTTTGAGTTTCACTCTTCCTCTTGAAGAAATATACCCAAGTGTACCTTGAGTAATCATCGACAATCACCAAGCAATACTTTCTACCCCCAAGACTATCAAAGGATGGAGGCCCAAAGAGATCCATGTGAAATAGCTCCAAGGGTCTCTTCGAGTAGATGATAGTCATGGGAGGGTGACCCTTCTTATGTAACTTTCCTTGATACAAGCACTGCAAGCATGATCTTTGGCAAAACTAACATTTGTTAGTCCACGTACATGGTCCCCCTTGAGAAGACTTTGCAAAGATCTCATATTGACATGGGATAAACGGCGATGCGAAAGGCATCCCACATCAACTTTAGCCATTAGGCATGTCGCGGTCTTAGTGGGTCGCTCCGAAAAGTTAATCACATAAAGACCGTTCTTGACATGCCCAACAACGGCTACTTTAAGAGTCTTGCTTCACAATAGGGCCACGGTATCATTATCAAAGAATGTGACAAAACCCATGAGTGCAAGTTGACAAACGGAAAGTAAATTGTATGCAAGGGACTCAACAAGCATGACTTTCTCGATCGTGAGATCATGAGAAATGACAACCTTGCCAAGACACAATATCTTGGAGGACGAGGTATCACCCCACTCGACATTGGTGGGCATAGATGGAATCTTGTGCATGTCCTCCACCAAGTCCTTGCTTCTGTTCATATGATTTGTGGCTCCATTATCGAGCAACCATGATCCCCCACCGGAAGCAAACACCTACAAGAAATCAATGTTTGGTTTTAGGTACCCATTTTGTAACGGGTCCTTTCATGTTAGTAAAAAGGGTCTTAGGAACCCAAATAGACCATTCAATGTACTCATAAGGAGAACCAACAAATTTAGCATAAACATGCCCAACACTAGCACGACACAACACATAAGAGGGGTTAAAGTCGCCGGCTTTGTTGGAAGGGTGGCATTGCCCTTTTGACATCACCACCCTTCACATTGTTCTTCTTCTCCTTAGAAGTTCCCTCTCCTTCCTTCACAAAAGTTTGCTTGAGAGGAGGAGGTCGTTTGGTCTTGTCATTCTTCTTCTTGTTCTTGGACTTGGGTGCGAATCCAACTCCCTCCTTGGCCACAACTTCCTTTTGATTGCTCAAAAGGTCATTGAGATTCTTCTCACCTTGTATGCAAGACACAAGGCCTTTCTCAAGTTGCTCCTTCAACTTGGCATTCTCCTCCACAAGATGCACATGCTCACAACACGGGTTAGTAGCATTTGCATTATCAATTAAGACTATATGAGGAAAGGTGGCTTTCTCCTTGGTTAGCTTCACTTGGAGTTGATCATGAGACTCCTTGAGGCTAGCATCAACACCCTTCAAGGCCTTGTGAGCCTTGTAAAGTATATCAAACTCCTCTTTGAGTCTAGCAAGGTCAACCCCAAGTTTAGCCTTCTCGGAATTTAGCACACGAGATACAACAAGAGCATGATCAAGATCTTTCTTTAATTTAGCATGGTCATCATTGTGTGACTCCTCAAGATCCAAACGATGAACACACTCTTCCTCAAGCGCATTAGAGAGGTTCGATATCTCATCGGCATAGTCACAACTATGACCTTCCATCTTAGAGATGGTTTCCTCATCAGCCTCGATCATGTCATTGGCTTCACCAAGTTATTCCAAGAGAGCAACGAATTGCTTCTTGGATTTGCCCTTGAGCTTACTCATAAAAGACTCAAATTAATTTACTTCCTCATTATACCCCTCACTTTCATCAATGCAATCCGTCAAGGAAGGATTAGTAATGATGGTAGTTTTGATGTTGGGGGTTACCTTGTTGGTGGCTTTGGCCATGAGGCACTTGGCGGTGATGTTCTCGTTGGGTGAATCGAAGAGGGACACCCCTAGAGTTGTGGCAATGGCAAAGGAGGCCATGGCCATGGCTTCACCATCTTCATCGTCATCAGCATCCTCATTGTATTCTTCTTGTGCCACCAACCCTTTGGTTAGAGTATTCTTGTTGAAGTTGTTCTTGTTGGGGAAGGACTTGGCTTTGTCTTTTTGGATGAGCTTTCCACCATTGTCTTCACGCTTCTCGTAAGGGCACTCCGCAACAAAATGGCTCACATTGCCACAATTGTAACATGTTCTCACACATTGCTTGCCCTTGAAGACACTTGAGTTGTTCTTGTTGAAATTTGGCCTTGAGTTCTTCTTGCTCCAAAATTGCCTTGAAGCAAGAGCCATGTGCTCATGATAATCATATTTTGTATCTTCGGGGTTACTCTCCTCATCTTCCTCTTCAACATCTTCTTCTACACTAGCCTTGGACTTCAAGGCAAGGTTGGGCTTCTTTGCTCTTTGAGAATGCAACACCGCGGTCTTGTCCAAGATCCTCATTGCCACAAACTCATCCAACACTTCACTTGAGGACAAGGTGTGGAAGTCTAGCCTTTGACAGATGACGGAGGACGTGGCCTTGTGGCAAGGCATCATGGCCTTGAGGAATTTGCGCTTGATCCAATTATCATCCGTATCCTTGATCCCATGATCTCGGAGAGAGACCGCGAGAGTGGTTAATCTCCGGTAAAGCTCACAAGGTTCTTCATCTTCATCCATTGCAAACTCATCGGCTTCATGTTGCACCACTTCATAGTTGGAGCGTTGAATGCTTGCGCTTCCCTTGTAAAGAGAAACCACATGGTGCCATGCTTCCTTGGTCATGGTGAACGGTCGGAGATGTGCAATGTCTTCGGATGGAATTGCGTCTTGGATGATGAAGAGGGCATTCTCATTGAATTGATGATCCACGACTTCTCTCGGGGTAAATTGCTTGGGTCATGCGGATAGAAACCTTGCTCAATAATTCTCCAAAGATTAGTATTGACATGGTTTAAATGATGTTTAAAGCGATAAACCCAAGAGTCAAAATCCTCATTCTTCACAATCTTAGGAGGAGAACCCGCATGATTTAAATGCATGGAGGGAACCGGTCCTCCATAAGTAAGAGGAGGTTCAACATGGGCAAAGATGCCGCTACCATTTCTACCACTAGATAAAGGAAATTTATCACTAGAGGCTTCCCCCTTATCGGAGTTGGCATCTGCCACCTTGTTAGTGGGAGAGGCCACTTCCAAGGGTGCGGTGGATAATTTAGGACCATCAAGGAACTCTTTGAACATGCCTTTGACCTCAGTCATTATGGAGGTTTTCAATGTGTCCAAAGCCACATTGAATTCCTCACGTGAGACCGGGGATCCCCCATCGGCCATAGACGAAGAAGGATTCACACCGGGGTGCTCCTCCTCACTGTCTATGGTGTCAACCATATTCTTAGGACTATAAGGTCCTTAATTAAGAGACGAGGCTCTGATACCAATTGAAAGGATTGAAATAGTTGACTAGAGTGGGGGGGTGAATAGGCAACTAACAATTTTTAGCTTTTCTTTACCAAATTAAACTGTGCATCAAAGTAGGTTGTCTAGATATGCAATTAGATGAGCAACCTATATGATGCAACAACAATAAGCACACAAGCAAGCAAAGGATATAACACAATATATCTTGCACAAGTAAAGGTGAGAGATAACCAAAAGCGAAACCAATGGAGACGAGGATGTGTTACCGAAGTTCCTTCCTTTTGAGGGGAAGTACGTCTCCGTTGGAGCGGTGTGGAGGCACAATGCTCCCCAAGAAGCCATTAGGGCCACCGTATTCTCTTCACACCCTCACACAATGCGATATGCTGTGATTCCACTATTAGTGCCCTTGGAGGCGGTGACCAAACCTTTACAAACAAGGTTGGGGCAATCTCCACAACTTAATTGGAGGCTCCCAACGACACCACGAAGCTTCACCACAATGGACTATGGCTCCACGGAGACCTCAACCGTCTAGGGTGCTCAAACACCCAAGAGTAACAATATCCGCAAGGGGTTAGTGGGGGGAATCAAATTTCTCTTGGTGGAAGTGTAGATTGGGGCCTTCTCAACCAATCCCTAGAGAATCAACAAGTTTGATTGGCTAGGGAGAGAGATCGGAGAAAATGGAGCTTAGAGCATACATGGAGCTTAGAGATGGAAGAGGTTGTCAACTCGGAGAAAAATACTCCCCTTATATAGTGGAGGAACAAATCCAACCGTTATCCACCAACTCAGCCTGCGACACGCGGTACTACCGCATCATACAAGTGGTACTACCGCACGGGCCTGCGGTACTACAGCGGTGGACCACGGTACTACCGCTGGCACGACAAGGGCCAAGACTAGTCCTGAGGTGCTAAGATAGGGAGCGATAGAACCGCTGGTGCGGTACTACTGCAAGGCAGGAATAGTCTAGGCTGAGAAGGCACAAACATAAAAATTACAAACGTGACTACTTCCGCTGAGTTTAGGTCTATGCAAAAATTGACACGGTACTACCGCAAGCCTGGCACGGTACTATCATGTAGGGCACAGATGTAAAAAATTACATCCGACCCTACTTCCGCTCATGCTGTTGTGCCTGGCCAGAGCTCACGGTACTACCGCGCCAAGGCGTGGTACTACCGCGTAGGGAGCAGATGTAAAAATTTACATCCACCCCTACTACCGCTTGAGCAGCTGCGCCTGGCTTGAGGCTACGGTACTACCGCTCCCAAGAAGCGGTACTACCGTGAGCACCTATGGTACTACCATGCTGGAGGCCGGTACTACCGCAAGGGCCTGCAGTAGTACCGCTCTGGGGAGCAGTACTATCGCCTGCCTCAGTACAGCAACATTAGGAGACCTTCATTTTGCAAAGACATGGAGAGACGGAGGATGCTCCAAAGAGTCAGAGGAAAGGTGGTGCAAAAAAATGGATAGACGTGTACATGTTGATTCCACCCTAACCTTTCCAACGCGGAACCCTTCTTAATAGTACGGCTTTCCTACGACTCAAATCCACCGAAAAGAAACGTAGAGAAATGACGTCTTCAATAGTCCTCGAGGGCCACCATTATCGTCTTATGTTTAGACATGATATATCTGAAAAGCTCAATGCACACGATTAGTATGCAAAAGCATTGTCATCAATCACCAAAACTACTAAGGGATAAATATGCCCTTACACCTGTATTTACAAGAAAGTGAGTGGGAGCTCTATAGCATTTCTAATATTATATGTGGATGACATATTGTTGATTGGAAATGATGTGGAATTTCTGAATAGCATAAAAGGATACTTGAATAAGAGTTTTTCAATGAAAGACCTTGGTGAAGCTGCTTATATATTGGGCAT
Organism: Triticum dicoccoides; assembly: GCF_002162155.2. NCBI lineage: Eukaryota > Viridiplantae > Streptophyta > Magnoliopsida > Poales > Poaceae > Triticum > Triticum dicoccoides. The sequence goes on from NC_041393.1 coordinate 664,296,568, forward strand.
CAAGATCTACAGAGATAGATCAAGACGCTTGATAGGACTTTTACAAAGCACATACCTTGATAAAGTTTTGAAGAAGTTCAAAATGGATCAATCAAAGAAAGGCTTCTTGCCTGTGTTACAAGGTGTAAAATTAAGTAAGACTCAAAATCCGACCACAACAGAAAATAGAAAGAGTATGAAAGTCACTCCCGATGCCTCAGCCATACGTTTTGTAAAGCATGTTATGATGTGTACCAGACCTATTGTGTACCTTATCATAAGTTTGGCAAGGGGGTACGATAGTGATCCAGGAGTGGATCACTGGACAACGGTCAAAGTTATACTTAGTTACCTAAGAGGACTAAGGAAATACTTCTCGGTTATGGAGGTGATAAAAAGTTCGTCGTAAAGAGTTCATCATAAAGAGTTCTGGTCAAAAAAAAGTTTGTCGTAAAGAGTTACGTCGATACAAGCTTTTACACCGATCCGGATGACTCTGAGTCTCAATCTTGATACATATTGAAAGTGGGAGCAATTAGGCAGAGTAGCTCCATGCAGAGAATTGTAGACATAGAAAATTTAAAAAATACATACGGCTCCGAATATGGCAGACTCGTTGACTAAACTTCTCTCATAAGCAAAACATGATCACACCTTAGTACCCTTTGGGTGTTAATCACATAGAGATGTGAACTAGATTATTGACTCTAGTAAACCCTTTAGTTGTTGGTCACATGGCGATGCGAACTATGGTGTTAATCACATAAAGTTGTGAACTATTGGTGTTAAATCACATAGAGATGTGAACTAGATTCTTGACTCTAGTGCAAGTGGGAGACTGAAGAAAATATGCCCTAGAGGAAATAATAAAGTTGCTATTTTATATTTCCTTATATCATGATAAATGTTTATTATTCATGCTAGAATTGTATTAACCAGAAACTTGATACATGTGTGAATACATAGACAAAATATCGTGTCCCTAGTATGCCTCTACTAGACTAGCTAGTTGATCAAAGATGGTTAAGTTCCCTAGCCATGGACATGAGTTGTCATTTGATTAATGAGATCACATCATTACTGGAATGATGTGATGGACAAGACCCATCCGCTAGATTAGCATAATGATCGTTCAGTTTATTTCCAGTGCTTTCTTCATGTCAAATATATATTCCTCCGACTATGAGATTATGCAACTCCCGAACACCGAAGGAATGCCTTATGAGCTATCAAACGTCACAACGTAACTGCTAACTATAAAGATGCTCTATAGGTATCTCCGAAGGAGTTTTTTGGGTTGGCATAGATCGAGATTAGGATTTGTCACTCCGAGTATCGGAGAGGTATCTCTGGGCCCTCTCAGTAATGCACAACATATGAAGCTTTGCAAGCAATGTGACTAATGATTTAGTTACGGGATGATGCAGTATGGAACGAGTAAAGACACTTACCGGTAACGAGATTGAACTAGGTATGAGGATACCGACGATCGAATCTCGGGCAAGTAACATACCGATAACAAAGGAAATAATGTATGTTGACATTGTGGTTCGACTGATAAAGTTCTTCATAGAATATGTGGGAACCAATATGAGCATCTAGGTTCTGCTATTGGTTATTAATCGGAGAGGTGTCTCGGTCATGTCTACATAGTTCTCGAACCCATAGGGTCTGCACGCTTACGTTTGATGACGATATGTATTATATGAGTTATGTGTTTTGGTGACCAAAGGTTGTTCGGAGTCCCAGATGAGATCACGGACATCACGAGGAGTCTTGAAATGGTCGAGAGGTAAAGATTGATACATTGGAATGTTATATACGGACAACGGAATGGTTCTGGGAAGATTCGGGAATTTTTCGGAGTACCAGAAGGTTACCGGAACCCCCCGAGAAAGTTAATGGGCCTCATGGGCCATAGTGGAGAGGAGGAGGCAGGCCACAAGAGGTGGCACCGCCCCCATGATAGTCCGAATTGGACAAGGGGTGGGGGCGCGATCCCCCTTTCCTTCTCCCTCTCCCCCTCTTTCCCTTTTCCCCTCTCCGTTGGAAGGAAGGGGGAGCCGACTAGGACTAGGAGTCCTAGTGGGACTTCCCCCACTTGGCGCACCCCTAGGTGTCGGCAGCCTCCCCCTCCAGGGGCACCCCAAGGCACAACAGTTGTCTCTTAGCCGTGTGCGGTGCCCCCCTCCTCCGTTTACTCCTCTGGTCATATTGCCGTGGTGCTTAGGCAAAGCCCTGCACGGATCACTTCACCAACACCGTCATCACGCTGTCGTGCTGACGGAACTCATCGACTCCTTCGTACCTCTACAGGATCAAGAGCTCGAGGGACTTCATCGAGCTGGACATGTGCAGAACTCGGAGGTGACATACGTTCTGTACTTGATCGGTTGATTCAAGAAGATGTTTGAGGGAGTCCTGGATTAGGGGGTATTTGGGCAGCCGGACTATATACATCGTCCAGACTATCGAAGCATGGAGATACAAGACTCAAGACTTCGGCCCGTGTCCAGATGGGACTCTCCTTTGCGTGGAATACAAGCTTGGCGATCCGGATATTGTATTTCCTTCCTTGTAACCGACTCCATGTAAACCCTAGCCCTCCCCGCTGTCTATATAAACCGGAGAGGATGGTCCTTAGAAGGCCGATCACAATTACAATCATACCATCATAGGCTAGCTCTTAGGGTTTAGCCTCTACGATCTCGTGGTAGATATACTCTTGTACTACTCATATCTTCAATATTAATCAAGCAGGAAGTAGGGTTTTACCTCCATCGAGAATGACCGAACCTGGGTAAACATGGTGTCCCTTGCTTCCTATTACCATCAGCCTAAGACGCACAGATCGGGACCCCCTACCGAGATCCGCCGGTTTTGACACCGACAATGTTCGACTACATCAACTGCATTAAGTTAACGCTTCCGCTTTCGGTCTACGAGGGTACGTGGACACACTCTCCCCTCTCGTTGCTATACATCTCCTAGATAGATCTTGCATGAGCGTTGGAATTTTTTTGAAATTGCATGCTACGTACCCCCAACAAGTATCCAATAGGACTCCACGCACCTTTCGGTCGCTCCAAGGGCGTTGGGATGTGATCAAGTCCATTTGCAGGCATTGAGCAGCTTGCTTGGAGCAACTATGCAATGCACCTCCAAGTGGAACTGTGGAATCGGACTATGTTAGTTCATTTTGACTTTGTTCAAGTTGTGCACATCATATTGCATCATATGAAATGATTGCATCATTCAAATTGTGTAGGAAAAAATTGACCAACAAAGATACAAAGAAATGGAAGATTCGGAAGGCAAATTCTTCAAACTATAGCATTGTTGGGACTTGCTCAAAAAGTGCGAGAAGTGGAAGTTGATTGACAAAGAATCCCCACCAAAGAGAGGTTCACTTACAAACATGGATGAAGATGAGGATGATGATGGCCCAAGAAACTTTAACAAGCCCGGTGGCGACAAGAAGACTAAGGAGAAAATGAAGAGTGAGCATGAAGCGTCGAGCTTGAGGGAGAAGATTGATGCCATGGTGCGATCAATTGAGTTGATGTTAGTGAATACATTGGAGATCAAGAAAGAGTTGGACGAGAAGAAGGCACGGGAGAAGCAAGAGAAATGGCAATTGCTCAAGGAAGAGGGGCTGCACAAAGCAGCCATTGAGAAGAGAAGAGCACGTGCCGCTGAGAATAAAGCCATGTCCAAGTTGCTCGCCGAAGAGATGAAGATAATGACAATGAACCATAATGACAAGGACGACCTCACCAAAGAATGGCATAATATGGCAAGAAGAGAAATCTTGAAGAGGAGAATGCTTGCGGCGGCCAGTGCGTGTTACAGTGCCGGAGATGTTTTCTCAATGGGGTTTGGAACCAATGTCGCCGATGCGTTTAGTGCACCAGCCGGTGATTTTGGTGCCAAAGTCGGAACAAGTGCCGGAGGTGGACTCGATGGTTGCGATGACCGAGGGAGTCCTGGATTAGGGAGTATCCGGACAGTCGGACTATATACTTTAGCCGGACTGTTGGACTATGAAGATACATGACTGAAGACTTTGTCCCGTGTCCGAATGGGACTCTCCTTTGCGTGGAAGGAAAGCTTTGCGATTCAGATATGATCTCCTTCTCTGTAACCGACTCTGTGTAACTCTAGCCCCCTCCGGTGTCTATATAAACCGGAGGGTTTAGTCTGTAGGACAAGAACAATCAGAATCATAGGCTAGATTCTAGGGTTTAGCCTCTACGATCTCGTGGTAGATCAACTCTTGTAATACTCATATCATCAAGATCAATCAAGCAGGAAGTAGGGTATTACCTCCATCTAGAGGGCCCGAACCTGGGTAAACATCGTGTCCCCAGCCTCATGTTACCATTAGCCTTAGACGCACAGTTTGGGACCCCCTACCGAGATCCGCCGGTTTTGACACCGACATTGGTGCTTTCATTGAGAGTTCCACTGTTTCGTCACGATAAGGCTTGATGGCTCCTTCAATCATCTTCAAAAATGCAGTCCAGGAGGAGGTTTTCCTCCCCGGACAGATCTTTGTATTCGGTGGCTTCGCACTACGGGCCAACTCGCTTGGCCATCTGGAGCAGATCGATAGCTACGCCCCCGGCCATCAGGTCAGGTTTGGAAGCTTAAAATACACAGCCAACATCCGCGGAGACTTGGTCTTCGATGGATTCGAGCCCGTGTCAGGTGTGCCAAACAATCACGATGAGCATGACCTAGATCCGCCATCGGACGATATTCAGGGGATCGCACCTGCGGCTGCCCCGGGAATCAATCCGGAGCAGATTGTGTCATCCGAGGACGGGTGGAGGGACCCCGCCACGGAGGCCGCACACTCATCGGCCTTGGAGCCGAACACTCATTCCACCTCCTATGAGGTCGGTACCATCGGACCCTCGGACTCGTCTCCGGCTACAGGATCCGAACCGTGTATGCCCGTGCCTACCGAATCTGATTGGGCACCGGTCATGGAGTTCACCTCCACGGATATCTTTTAGCACTCGCCCTTGGGCGACATGCTAAACTCATTAAGGTCTCTCTCTTTGTCAGGAGTCTGTTGGCCGAACTATGTCCGGCTTGAGAGGGAAGCGGACGACGAAGAAATTCATCCCCCACCCACCACCCACTTAATAGCTACTGTCAATGAGCTAACCGACATGCTCGACTTCGACTCCAAAGATATCGATGGTATGCACGACGATGCAGGAGATGAACAGGAACCACCACCTATCGGGTGCTGGACAGCCACCTCATCA
>NC_041393.1:664302174-664316475 GCF_002162155.2 Triticum dicoccoides
ACACCGCAAAAGAAGGCAATGGCGATGAGGCAACGGAGGATAATCCCCCGAAGAAGCAATCTAGGCACCGGCATCATAGACGCCCCTCCAAGCCCCGCCATAGCAAAAATAAAGATACCGGCACAGGAGATGACAACAATCCGGATGGTGCCGAAGACGAAAACAATCCTGCCGAGCGAGGCTTCGAGCAGGCTGAGCAAGAAGATGGGCAAACTGGCCCTAAGGAACAGGCAACAGATGGAGAATCAGAGGATGATAATTACATGCCTCTCTCTGAAGACGAAATGAGCCTTGGCGATGAAAAATTCATCGTTCCTGAGGATCCCGTCGACCAGGAGTGCTTCAACCGCTGGCTTATGGCCACTACAAAAAGCCTGAAGAAAAAGCAGCAATAGCTTCAAGCTGATCAAGATCTGCTAACTGATAGATGGACCGAAGTCCTGGCTGCCGAGGAATACAGACTCGAGCGCCCTAGAAAAAGTTACCCAAAGCGCAGGTTGCTACCTCAACTCGAGGAGGAGGCGTTAAAGCACACACCACTAGCACATGATGCGGCTGACCGGCCACCCTGTGGCTGAGACAAAGAGGCGTACAAGCCCGAAGTCTAGACCACACCCCGTCGCTAACCAAGCAAAAACACGAAGGCCGGGGGCTCCACGTATGACCTGCGAGACAAATTGAAAAACAAAGCAGAACAGCCAAGAGCGATCTACGGATCAAGGGGGCGCGCCCCAACACGTAACGATGACCGTCACGCAGGATACACCAACAAATCCGGCTGGGCCGAATACAATGTAGCCTGGCACAGAGGCGCCGCACACCCCCAATGCTTTACTGATGAAGTAATGGACCATGAATTCCCAGAAGGGTTTAAACCCGTAAACATTGAATCATATGATGGTACTACAGACCCCGCGGTATGGATAGAAGATTTCTTCCTCCATATTCATATGGCCCACAGAGACGATCTACACGCCATCAAGTACCACCCACTAAAACTCAAGGGACCAGCTCGGCATTGGCTGAACAGCTTGCCCGCAAACTCCATCAGAAGTTGGGAGAACCTGGCAGACACATTCCTTGACAACTTTCAAGGCACTTATGTACGACCACTGGATGCTGATGACCTAAGTCACATAACAAAACAGCTCGGAGAGTCAGCCAGGAAATTTTGGACACGATTCCTAACTAAAAAGAACCAAATTGTCGATTGTCCGGATGCCGAAGCCCTAGCGGCCTTTAAGCATAACATCCGTGACGAGTGGCTTGCCCGACATCTCGGCCAAGAAAAGCCAAAATTCATGGCAGCCCTCACAACACTCATGACCTGCTTATGTGCGGGCGAGGATAGCTGGTTGGCTCGTAGCAACAACACAACAAGCAACCCTGGCACATCAAAAGCCAGGGATAGTAACGACAAACCACGGCGCAAAAAATATAAGCATCGCAAAAACAGCGATCACGCTGAAGACACGGTAGTCAATGCCGGATTCAATGGCTCCAAATCTGGTCAGCGGAAAAAGGCATTCAACAAAAACAATTCCGGCCCGTCCAGTTTGGACCGCATACTCGACCGTCCATGCCAAATCCACGGCACCCCAGGAACACTAGCCAACCATACCAGCAGACAATGCTGGGTCTTCAGACAAGTCGGCAGCCAAGTGCCAAAAACAAGGGGAAGGGGTCTCAAAGTGACGACGACAACGAGGAGCCCCGATCACCGAAAACGGGAGGACAGAAGAAATTCCCTCCCCAGGTGAAAACGGTGAATATGATACACGCAACCTATATCCCCAAGCAGGAGCGTGAACCAAGGGACGCCTATGCAATAAAGCCAGTCACCCCAAAACTCAACCGATGGTCCTCTTGTCCGATCACCTTCGATCGAAGGGACCATCCTACCAGTATCTGTCATGGCGATTCAACCGCATTGGTCCTCGACCCCATCATCGACGGATTCCACCACACACAAGTCCTCATGGATGGTGGCAGCAGCCTGAACCTGCTCTATCAGGATATTGTGCGCTAAATGGGCATTGATCCCTTGAGGATCAAACCCACAAAAACCACCTTCACAGGTGTCATACCAGGTGTAGAGGCTTGTTGTACAGGCTCAATCACACTGGAAATGATCTTCGGATCTCCGGACAGTCACCGTACCGAAGAGCTACTGTTCGATATCGTACCCTTTCGCAGTGACTATCAGGCATTGCTCGGATGAACCGCGTGCGCTCGGTTCAACGCAGTGCCACATTATGCCTACTGAAAACTCAAGATGCCTGGTCCGCACGGCGTCATCACGGTTAATGTCAGGGCCGAATTCCCCCTTACTGCCGAAGAATCTACCATCGCTTTAACAGCAAGAGCAACGAATGGCACCTCCCAATTGAGCCTTAAGTCGACGGCCAAGCTCACGGACTCTGTAGAAGAAGTCCGAACTACTGCGCGGCAGGATAGACCGACCTGTCCGGAGCTTAACTAAAAACACTCCGGCAAAACTTAAAAGACAAGCCACATACTGCGGCTCAACCGCTCTGTGGCGAAAAACCATTTCTTGCATTTTCTTTGCAGGTTCACCTTTGTGTAGGCCAGGACGGATGACATGGAGGCAACGCGGGCACGTAAGGGAATCGCCAGATACTCCCCTCTTTGATCATCCGGATATACTCCGGATCTGCATACAACCTCCTCCCGCCTGGTCTTAGGAGGTTCCACAGTCATATTTCTTTTTATCACATTACCTGCACTCATACGCTTAGACGTATTGCTCAAATACAACATGTGAGCTTATATGATGCTAGTCTGCTGTTATTTCTTATTAAAACTCTTTCGTTAAAAGGCAGCTGCTTATCACGATATGCCTTAGTATGCAAGGGGCTTCATTATACCCATATTACGGCAAAAAAGTCCGAACACCTTAACGGCAGTTCAGCACCCAGAACTTATAACATTATATGCATCATCTCCGAATCATGTCTTGGGTCAATAGTTGGGTTTTCCCGGCTCCTATGTTTTGGTACCTTACGTTCTGCTATATCGACTAAGGTAGAGCTAGGAGAACTACTGCGATTGTGTCCCGGTTCTTCCGGACGAGCACCTCAGTAGAGAAAGCCGAAAACTGACTGTCATGATGCGGCGAAGCTGTTCGAGAGGTTGTCAAATCTTTAATAATTTCTTCCGCATAATGCTATAACCAAAAAAGCGTGTGAAGGATCGGTTTTTCTTCCGATTAGGCGCATATAGAGCCCCTCGTGCAGTTTTCGGAACACCAGGGGCTGTGCCTACCATACTTTTAAATTCCTATGGCTAAGTGAGAGTGATAAAGCCCTATAGTCTGATTGCCTGGTTCGCTATACTAAACAACTCCTTCAAGGACCCAAAACTGGGATAAAGAGTGCTCAGGTTTATCCCGAACACCCCCGTACTCACTGCGTGGGGGCGGAATCCGACGGTGGCCAACTCTCAGGATTAATATATAAAACAGCCACACAAGAGGAAAAACTTTCAAATGACAGGCAATAAATAATAGAAATGACCTTGTTCAAACATTACAACGGACAAACATGACTGTATTCATGGAAATATTATGTCCTTGATGCATTGCTCCGATGCAAGGCGGGCTCCTTTCAAGACACCTTCATAATACATTTCGGGCATGCGGTGCTCCTTCGCCTCCGGCGGTCCCTCGGTCATTAGCTTTTCCGCATCAATCTTCCCCCAATGCACTTTTGCACGGGCGGAGGCCATTCGCGCACCCTCTATACAGACCGACCGCTTGATGACTTCGAGTCGAGGGCAGGCACTCACAAGCCACTTCACGAGCCTGAAGTAACTGCTTGGAATCGGCTCGGCGGGCCACAGCCGGATAATAACGTCCTTCATGGCTAGTTCGGCCGCCTTATGCAGTTCGGTCAGCTGCTTCAGCTGATCGGAGAAAGGCATCGGATAATTCGGCGCCAGATACTGCATCCATAAGAGCTTATCCGCAATATTCCTTTCTTCGGCTCGGTAGAATTGGGCAGCATCAGATATGCTGCACGGCAGCTTCACAAACACCCCTAGATAAATCAGAATTCAAATTATCAAACTTGATTTCCTCCTTTCAAAATACCCGCTTTGTATATAAAAAGCCTTACCAGCCGCAATCTTCCTCCCTTCCTAGATTTCCTTCAGGGCACCTTGGGCTTCCCTCCGGGCACCACTTGCGGCTTGGCGAGCCTGGGAGAGTTCGTATTCTTTCCCTGATAAACTCCGCTCCAAGGTCTCGCATTTCATCATGGCCTCTTGAAGCTCTCGCTCAGCCTCAATAACTCTTGCTTTGTGCTTCTCACGGAGAGCCTGCTTTGTGGCTGCCCTTTTCTCGGCTTCGGCCACAGCCCTTTTAAGAGCCTCAATTTCGGACGTTGCCCCTAGAGCACATCATAAAAATATTTTTATCATGCACATTTCAAAAATTTGTACCCAATAAACATGGTTTCCGCATACCTTGGTTGTCCTCCAGCTGTTTCTTCACTTGGCCAAGTTCTCCTTCGGCCCGCTCTAGACTATGCTTTAGTCCAGATACTTCTGCAGCATGAGAGGCGGCAGTCGCTACAGACGCCTGCTTATTAAAACAAGTTAGATGTCATCAAGTGAGTCTCCTGCGAACATAAAATTGATCCTCTGTCTAGTTCTTCTTTTTCACCGAACAGTGTATCAGGGGCTACTATCTATACTATGACACTCTTCCATACCTCGAAGCCTCTTATAAGGCTGACACGGGATTTATTCAGTCAGCTCTCAGCATACTGAATCTTCTCAATCACCGCACCCATAAGGGCACGGTGTTCATCAGCGATGGAGGCGCCCTTCAGCACCGCCAATAAAGCATCCGACACCTTTGGTTGGACAGAGGTCACCGGTGGAATAGGCACGCCCCCTCCAGCCAATGGAGGCCGCCTGCCCGATTCCGGAGCCTTATTGGCCTTCGGGATAGTGTCCGACTGGGGGCTGGATTAAGATGACCCCCGCCGTCGACATCCACGGGAGTCTTCTCTCCCGTGTGTCCGGACCCCGAAGTTTGGCCTTCTGGCGTCGCCTTTGCGATCTTCCCCCCTCCTTCGTTGTCTGGGTCCTTCCGGGACGAAACCTCGGTGTCATTCGCATGACTGGGGGTGGGGGCCTTTGGGGGTGTCCCGCTCTCCATAGCATCCGAACCCAGCGAATCCTCCGACTAGGATCGTTCGGCGCGGGACCTCGCAGAACTGTAAAAAGTATGGCTCGGATTAAAATATTATGCCACGACGAGTCTGGACGCATAAGCATGTTCGGATTCTATACTCACGAGTTCACCAGGGGCTGGGCCCTGGGATCCCACTCCGGGCTACTATCGGCGGCGGCAGTGGACTCCTCTGGAAGGGGAGTTTTTTCCCTCTTGGGCGACTCAGTCTCCAAGGATGTGGACGCCGTCCTTTTCATTCTTCCCCCACGAGGGATTCGTCTTCCTCCTCCTCGTCCTCTTTGGAGGAAGGATGGGCATTGGAGTCTTCGGATTTTGTGTCCGAGGCCCCACGGCGACGGAGGCCGCCCCTGGTCTTCTTGACCTCTTCTTTGGTCTTCTTCTTTGGCGTCTAGTAAGGCGCTGGGACGGGCATCTTCGTCATAAGTGGGCCGGCTGGTTCTTCTAGTAGCGGAGCCGGACAGTAGATCCTTCCTGCCTTCTTTGTCCAGCCCTAGGAAAGTTGTGGGAAATACATTAGGCAATTTACTAAGGATATGCCAATACAACATATGAATTGTCAATGTACGATTACTTACCGAACTTGCAGGGCGGGACAGTTGGTACCTGCGGTCCTCGGCGGAGTCCGGCAATGATTTGCCGGACTTGAAAAGCACCTTCCAGATGCCCTCGTGTGAGGATTCGAAGAGCTCTAGCAGGGTCTGGTGCTTGGGCGGGTCAAACTCCCATAAATTGCAAGCCCGGTGTTGACAAGGTAGAATCTGGCGGATCAATATCACCTAGACTACATTTACGAGCTTGATGCTCTTATCTTCCATATCTTCAACACGCGTCTGGAGCCTTGATAGTTCGCCAGACGAAGCCCGGTCCAGGCCCTTCTTGGGCCAGGACGTGAGGCGCAGAGGGGCTCCGGATCTGAATTCCGGAGCAGCGGCCCAATCCTTGCCGCGTGGCTCAGTGATGTAAAACCACTATTGCTGCCACTCCTTGACGGAATCATTGAAAGTACATGTTGGTCATGTAACATTGGGCATCCTGCTCACCATGGCTCCTCCGCACTCGGCATGCTCGCCGCTCACTACCTTGGGCTTCACGTTAAACACCTTCAGCCATAAACCCAAGTGTGGCAGGATGCGGAGAAAGGCCTCACACACGACGATGAATCTCGAGATGTTGAGGAAGGAATTTGGGGATAAATCGTGAAAATCAATCCCGTAATAATACATGATGCCACGAACGAATGAGTGAAGGGGAAACCCTAGCCCGCGGACAAAATGAGGGAGGAATACCACCCTCTCATGGGGCTCCGGAGTGGGGATGATCTGTCCTGTCATCGAAGGCGGTGGCCAATTCTCTTGGCCAAATGCCCGGCCCCCCGAAGCCTTTTGATATCCTTCTCCCGGACGGTAGAGGCCATCCACTTGCCTCTTGCTCCGGATCTGGACATTTTCGGGAAGCCTTTGTGGGCGGAGAAGACCAATGCTTGGGCGTTAGGGCTCGAGCGAAAAGGAATGAATGAGCAGAGGAAGGACAGGGCGTGGGTGAAAAAGGGAGTTCTTATCCCCTTATAAAGGCAGCAGGGATCTTGCGCCTCCCCACTTGCCCGGTAAATTCGCTTATTCTCCAAACGCCACGATTGATGGCACGATTGGGTTACCTACACCCGTATTGATGAGAATCCCGTAATAAGGGGACACGATCTCTGCTTCGACAAGACGTGTCGACAAAACTGCCTCGCAATATGTGTGGCGGAAGGTTGTGAGAAACGATTCAAATAATGACCGGGCCGTGGCGTGATGTCACGCTACGAAAAGTTGTCAGCAGATTAGATTTGTGGAATGTCATTCTCTCTACGGTGGTATGTGGAATTTGTTTTCCAGAGCCATACACGATTCTTGTGTTCAAAATCTTCTATGGAGTATTCGGAGGAGGAACCCGCCTTGCAATGCCAAAGACAATCTACGCGCCGGACTCATCTTCATTGAAGCCTGGTTCAGGGGCTACTGAGGGAGTCCTGGATTAGGGGGTATCCGGACAGTCGGACTATATACTTTGTCCGAACTGTTGGACTATGAACATACAAGACTGAAGGCTTCGTCCCGTGTCCGGATGGGACTCTCCTTTGCGTGGAAGGTAAGCTCGGCGATTCGGATATGATCTCCTTCTCTGTAACCGACTCTGTGTAACCCTAACCCCTTTCGGTGTCTATATAAACCGGAGGGTTTAGTCCGTAGGACAAGAACAATCAGAATCATAGGCTAGCTTATAGGGTTTAGCCTCTATGATCTCATGGTAGATCAACTCTTGTAATACTCATATCATCAAGATCAATCAAGCAGGAAGTAGGGTATTACCTCCATCGAGAGGGCCCGAACATGGGTAAACATCGTGTCCCCAGCCTCCTGTTACCATTAGCCTTAGACGCACAGTTCTGGACCCCCTGCCTGAGATCCGCCGGTTTTGACACCGACAATGACCTCGAAGGACTCGGTGGCGCGGAGTGATGATCGAACAAGATGATGTCGTACGTGGTCGTCACTTTTGCAAGACCCTCTTTTGCGTTTGTCCTACAAAACTTTAAGCTTTTATTTGCGCGTGAACTATGTTCTATTGTTTGAATTTGAACTTATTTGTCGGAACCGATGTCAAATTCGATAATTGGGCGTCTGCGATTTGCGGGTCGACGCGGCGATTCCCGAGCAGACTCCGTGTAGCCGACCCGTAAAAAAGCATATCTGAATCTTTTTTATGGGTCCGTTTTGTGGGCTCTGAGTCTGACCTCGCCCGCGCCGGCCTGCAATATGCTTTTCCGTGAACTGCAAAAGACTTATGCGGGTTGGGATTTAGGGGATTCTGCTAGAGATGCTCTAAGATGGCCCTAGCAAGAAAGGCCACCTCTCCCTTTCTCATCCACCAACCAACCAACCAACCACCCTTCTCAGTTTCACTCTCCACATGCCTAACCTCGGTAACCTGCATATGATTACAATTAAGATACCACTAGTGGTACTAGCTAGTGGTAATATACAACATACTCCATAGAAGATTTTGAACACAAGAAAGATCGAACTTTACTATGTACTCCCTCCTTTCCGGTTTATAAGGCTCATATCAAAAAGTTTGTTTTTTTGTTTTATAACTCTCAATTGTACTACTTACCATCACATGTTCAGATTTCAAGGTGTATTAAATCACTGAATGCAAGGATGAAGAAAACACCCACCAATGCATGAGAAAGTTCTTGGTCATTAAGTGGTCATGCATTCATGTGGTGTAATTAATGCATCGGTTTACACGAATTTTTGAGAAAAACGAGAGTATTAATTATGTACTTTCGCAAACTACGGAATTAATTCCATCATTCATCATCTATCTTGGTTGAAGAGATTTTTAAATTAAGTCTTATAAACAGGAAGAGTAGCGATCCATGCATGAACCGCATGGACACGGTACATGCGTTGCGTTGATCGGGCGAACGGAGACCTGTGGGGTGCCCCCTTACTCCTGTTGTGGAGCGACATGACAATCAGCTAGGGGAAGAAACCCCCTGACTTCTTCCTCGGTACAGGGACGTCGACGCCGTCTGCCGCGTCGAAGCCCCGCGCATTCCGGCTGCCTCCGTAGTGGTGCAGCGGGTCCTCGATGATTGAGTTCGGGTTGACCTAGCCGCCGGTAGCGTCTACGTCGTCCAGGACGTCCGACGGTCCACCGCCGACGCGGAGGTTCTCGAACCTCGGGAAGCAGGCGACGTCGGGCACGCCGGACATGTATAGGATGTTGGACAAGTCGCCACCCTGCATCATGACATGATCCACCTGCATGCATGGACCAATATGTATCACTACTCAGCAGGGAAGATAGATTAGATTGTTCTTACCAACCTATACATTTGCAAGCGAGGCGCCATGCATACATGCAGCGTGCGCGTCGGGATTCAGGAATGGATTGAGTGTTAGTGGGGAGCGTACCTTGTAGGAGAGGCAGCAGAAGTGGAAGGGCTCCTGGGGGATCCTGTCGCAGGTCAAGCAGACGTTGCTCGAGCCCTTGAAGCCTGGACTGGGGCCTGAGCTTTGGAAAGATCACCTTTGCGTTGTTGATGGTGTAGGGCTGCATGCACATAGAAGATCCCAAGAAATATTAGGCCAATTTTTTATTTATTTTTTGCAGGGTATTGGGTCACAACTTTAGACTAGCTGCTCAGGCGTTGATGATGTTCTCTACTAGTAAAACGAAGAACGCTAGGTGCATTTTTGGCAAGGGCTTGTCATTCACCTGAACAAAGGAGCAGTCGATGAGCTTCTCAAGACCGTCCAGGCGCACCACGTCGTTGTACACGTACCTCCGCACCTGTACACATTTAAAACCTCTCGTTACACTTTTTGTTACCACATAAAATATGCAAGAGCACCCCTAAAACTGTACTGTTCCTAGCAAATAGCATGAGCAAAGAACGTAGTGGAGAATCTTCTAAAAGCTGAGTGGTAAAAAGAAAGTGTCGATCGGGTGTGTGAGTGTGAAATTACTGCTCATATGATGAGGTAATAATGGCCCTCCATTACTTCACTCTGCATGGTAAAGGCAGGCAGGCTGGTGAGTGGTGAGCGAGTGAGAGCATGCTTGGATACGTTTTAGTCCCATGACTAAAAGTAGTGGGACTAAAACTTGCTAGTCTCACCCATGCTTGGATCCAAATACTAAAGAGACTAAAATCTAGTTATTGAGCATTTATTATCCTTCAAACCCTCCAATCCAGAACTAAGGAGAGGAATTAAATGAGGAGAGAGAGAGCTAATACATATTTTAGTAGGTTTCCCATGACTAAAAGATTTTAGCCTCAAGACTAGTCCTAGCCTCTCTTTAGTCAGGGATGCTTGGAACTTTAGCCTCTAAAAGAGACTATTTTTAGTCAGACTAAAAATAGTCCCTTGTATCCAAGCACCCTCTGAGTCACCAGGAGTAATAATTTCGGGCGTTTGACCGGCGGCTCGTCGTCATCCCCATCGTGGGAGACCAAGGGCGTACGTACGTGTGTTCCATCGTGCAGCATGCAATGGCCAAAGCATTTTGCAAGCACCCGATACCGATGGCAAGGAAAGGTACGTAGTAGAAGGCAAAATCTACCCACGTCCGGGGCGTGGTAAATCGCGAATCGCCGGCCACCGGTCCAAGGGGCCAAGCCATGCATGCACCACGGCGCCCGGCGTCGTCGTCACTGTGGCATCCCTGAACGTGTGCACAGCGTCGTCGTCGAGGGCGGAACCATGCGCTTGGACGGTAGCACGCGGGCAGGATTACTTGTGTGCGTATGTACGCGCACAAGGTGGCAAAGGGGCGCAACAGTGTCGAGGGCCTTGTTTGGCAACAGGGAAGGCCCTTTTACCATGCACACATATGGTAAAACTGTCTCCTCCGTGCTCGCTGCTCTTGTGCCCCTGCTGCACGCAGTGACTGCTGCGACGCTTAACAAGATGATGTCTGCCTGCAAAGCACCACCACCACCACCACGCCGGCCATCCATTTATTCACCAGCAGCTGGGCTGGGCAGCAGGGTGGATCAGCGGGTGGAAAGGGTGCTTTGCTTTGCTATGCATGGCAAAACAATCCGGATAACCCACCCCATTTGTAGGGCGATTTGCATGAAATCGGCGGCTGGGAAGGAGGAGCGACGGAAGTGACAAGACCACAACAGTGGAACCACTGTTAGAGCATCTACATCGGGGCATCCCAAACCCTCCTCAATCGTCCGGACTGGCCACTCGGTCACTGATCGGTTACAAAATTTTAACCCAGCCGGACGCCTCAAACGCCCGAACTAACCGGCGCCCCTTATATCCAGCTTAAATGTGAGAGAAATGAAGTCCAGACCGTGCCGCGGACCGATACAGGTCAGTCTTAGATGGTTTTCACAGTTCGGACAACACGGTTCGGACGATAGCGGGAGTTTTTAGGATCGGTATTGGAGATGCCGTAAGAATGCGCTATTGTAGCAATGTTACATGCAGTGCATTGATTGCTTCATCTTGAGAAGGAACCGGCTGCTGTGGTAAAATGCAGGTGTTTTTTTCTGATTTCTCGATGCATGTAATGTTCTTGGTGTCATTTTTTGATGTAATTTCTTTTGTTGTTCCGACGCCCCAGGTTTTACCTGTCGCTGATAATGTGTGGTGCGCATCGTCAGATAGATTGTAGCGCATTTGGATCCTTCCAGTTAAACTAGAAAGAAAACCTGGACAATTTAGCTGGATATGTGAATCTATGTATTATTCAGAAATCTGAGCAAATTGAGGTCAAGTGCCATGCTATATGAAGCTGAGATCTTCCAAAGTGTTGCAGTGAATAGAGAGAACGGTTTTTCTAATTCACATTTATATGGTTTTTAAGAATGTCACATCTAAGCTCCCACAAATAAGGTAGCAACAAGAAACAAAAAAAAATAGAAAAAAATAAACCACAAACATAATGAACATCAAGTAAGATATGATAAATTATGTCACGTGTCCTAGATTGACCCGTGAGACAAAACCTGCCCGGTAGTTTGCCCGTTGAGTCTCGTTCGTCGTGCCCTGCATCATGGCGACGATAAAATTTGCCGGTCCCCGTCCCCCTGCCCTGACCTCCCGATTTTTCGCATGGGCGCCTCGGGGCGAAACCATGATTGATTCACAAGCACATGCTCAGAGACACCGCGAGTGGAGTACATCACCACCTAGCTGCAAACGACTCCTCCATGTTGGTTCCACTAATATTCACACACTTAGAGCAACTCCAATGGGGCGACTCAAACGGACACGGATTTTGTCCGTTTTTTGTCTGTTTGGGTCGCCCGTCCATCTGTCCGCATCCGCTTTTTGGTTTGGGTCGGCCGGTGCGCCCAACGGAAGCCAGATGCATTTTGTGCATGTATGCGTTGGCATTAAGTCAAACACCTGGTGGGCGAGCTCCCGCGCCACCTCGCTCTGCGCTCGCGAGCTCACCTCCGCCGCTTCCCCCCGCGAGGTCCCAGCCCCAGCTCGTGGTGTCCGTCGCGCGCGCCCCACCCCCGCCTCGCTACTCGTCGACGCCCGTGCTCGCAGCTCCCGCCCTGCCTCGCCGGTCGCGCGCTCGCAGCTCCCGCTCGCGCGCCTGGCGCCCGCCCAGCCTTGCTTGAGTCGCGCGCTCGCAGCTCTTGCCCTGCCTTGCTCCGCGCCCTCGTCGGGGATGCAGCAGCTCCGGGCTGGCCAGCGGTGGCCGGTCGGCGGCGGCGGTCGCGCCGGGGTGCTTCTCGGTGTACGTGGGGCCGGAGCGGGAGAGGTTCGTGGTGCGCGCCGACCGCGCCAACCACCCGCCGAGCAGGAGTACGGCTAAGCGGCGCAGGGGCCCCTCGCGCTGCCCTGCGTCGTCCTCGCCTCAACGTGCTCTAGCACATGGACCACGATGTCCAGGACGACGACGATGGTGAGGCCACCGTGGCCCCGTCGATGCGCATATGCGGCCTGCAGCGCACCGGTAGCAGGAACATCAAGGTCCGACCGGCGGGGTACCGGGTGCTCAGCCCGGCCAAGTACACGCCGGCGTCCTTGTTCTTCTCACAGACGGTGGCTGGCGGTAGGAGGTGAGCTCTAGGCGCGCAGCTAGCTAGCAGGAGCGGCTTGCATGACGCGGTCGGGCACGTGCGCCGGAGGAGCACGAGCCCATCACAGCGGAGCACCGACACCGGAGGAGGACGAGCGGGGTGGGTGGATGGGTGGGTGGCAAGTGGGGCAGGCAGCGCATGCAGCTGGACAGAGGCGGACGGCGAGGGCGCAGATAGCGTTCGCTTTGTGTCCGCTTTTGACCCAAATTTTCTCAAATTTGAGACGGAAATGGGTCCGTGCGGACACAAAACGGACTGCGGGCGGACACTGTGTCGGTTTGGGTCGCCCCGTTGGGCTAGCTTTTGTGTCCGGATGACCCAAACGGACAAAATGGGTCACCCCATTGGAGTTGCTCTTAAGGTACATCTCCAACGATAACCCAAAAATTTTCTCCCACATTTGTCTGCTGAAAGGGGGATCAATCTATGGACACGAATACGGGAGGACGGCATACGACGCAAGCCGTATACATTTTGACAACAACTCAAACTAATCAGACGAAATTCGATCAAACATGACCGGAATCCATATAAACACGACCGGATTTCATAGAAATATGATGGATTTCCTTTAAACAAGACATATTTCATTAATTTATATCAATTAAACGGAGCTTGTTCGGCTAGGCTTAAATTAATGGTCGCTGGCGCCCGTTCCCCGTGTCCGGCCATGAACCAAGAGAACTGAAGCTTCACCATCTCCAGCTCCGCCTCGGCGCTCTCGAGCTCCTCCTCTATAACCTCCTTATTCGGAGGCCTGGGAAGTGAAGTTGTCCACCTCCACATCGCCGCCAAGTGATTAATCAGCCGAAGATGCTCAACCCACCAACCTTGGTGTCGACGGGAGGGGAGGAGCGGTGGCCTTCCTGCACCAGAGCACCGGTGACCCACCGTGCACTACGCTTCCTCACTGTTGGCGGCACCCACGGACGTGTCGGCTTCTTCGTGGTGGCGGCGGGGCATGGCCTCGGTGTTGTCCTCCTCCTCCTCATCGGTCTCGCCGAACACCGCCTCGCCCGCGTCATCGTCGCACTCCTTGCCGACGGCTGCCACCTCCACCGCCCTCTGGCGGCACCGCCAGCGGGCGAGGTAGATCTTGCGGGCGGAGTTGTAGGACTCGAGCAGCGCTTCCTGCTTCGCCAGGTCCGCGTCTGGCGTGACCACCCTGCTAGCGGCTACTTGTTCCTCTGCTTGCAGATGCTCCTAGAGGAAGTTGTGGTTGTAGCTAGCGTCGGCTTTGCGCCTCCTGGAACTGCTCCTCCCACTCCTCCTGCACCATGTCCATATAATGGGCACGAGCCTCGCTGATGGTCACGGTGCAATGCACCAGCGAGGATGGAGCGGAGGAGGAGGGTGGCGCTGGCTCGTCGGAGGAGACGTCCTCCATTTGCATGTCCTTCGGCTACCTGCCGGCCTACCGGTCGGCATTTTATGGCTGCCATGGCATTCTTCTGCTCCGACGTTAGCCTGT
>NC_041393.1:664316935-664321457 GCF_002162155.2 Triticum dicoccoides
CACCGGTGGGCGGCAGAGGGACCACTAGTAGAAAAGGGGCCAATTGTCCCGGTTCGTAAGGGCCTTTTGTCCTGGTTTAGGAACCGGGACTAAAAGTTTGTTACTAATGCCCTTGACCTTTAGTCCCGGTTCTTACACAAACCGGGACAGATGGGCCTCCACGTGGCCCTTTGGTCCCGGTTGGTGGCACCAACCAGGACCAATAGGCATCCACGCGTCAGCATTTTAGGTACTGGGGTTTTTGTTTTTTTGAAGGGGGGGGGTAGGGGGTTTTGGGGGGTTAATTTAGGTGTTTCATATATTGTGTTAGCTAGCTAATTAATAGAGAGAAGTGTCCTCTCTTTTCTCCGTGCTTGGTCGACACTACGTACTATACGTATAGAGAGGTTTAGACACGCTAGCTAGTAAGCAAATGAAGGAAACAAAAGATCGTCATGAACATATGCATACAGAGAGAAGTGATATTGACCACCTCTCCTTCTCTGAGAGATTGGTCAAACAACAAGTTCTCGTGTATCTATCCGACGCTACTGGCTATATATATACAATATAATTATCTCTTACAATATAATCTCCTAATTAAAAACCAACTGATTAGGGTCCACATGGTATTCTCCGTCTTTAGAGATCACATACGATCTAGTGGTAGGAGTTCATCCCGCATCCGAAATATCTAATTTGAAGAAAGGGGTCAATACATATATATGAATAAATGAAACTGAACACAAATGATGGTAATAAAATAAAATTGTGAATATTATTATTTACGCACTTCATATTGTTTGTCAGAGTAGCCCCGCTCACAGGTCGTGTGGCGGATGGACTCGCAAATATAGTATCCACAGTAGTTATTCCCTGGTTCCTGCCACAACCACTTTACAAGAAATAGAGGTCAATCAAACTGATAATTAGCAAGCATGCTAAATGGTATTGATGAAACTAGCGCTTGAATCACTAGGAGATGCGTGGAACATGCTACTATAGTACTTACTTTTGGGTGTCTAAATTGCAGCTTCATCGGCAGTCCCGGGGTTTTTGAGGTGAATTTTTTCCAAACCCTGCCAGACAAAGAAAACAATTACTTGATATCAGGAAATGAACAAATTGAAGTTGTTGATATGGTGCTATAATGATCGATTTAACTTACTTCTCTAGAATTTCAGTCATGTCCGCATACTCCTTGGGATCTTTTCGTCTCGAGCTTAAGACGGTTACTAGTCCCTACTCAAGCTTAATCTCTAGGAGAATATAGTGGAAGCTGTGCACGCATGCATAAATCATCAATTACATTACTATAACCTCGACTAATAAGGGAAACCGAATATGCACAAGGCAGTAACACTCACTAGAATTCGTAAGGGAAGAGTATTATAGCTTTGTTTTGATTTAATACAAACGATTGTAGCAGCTTGGCCTCGGTATCTTTGGCCTGAAATTCAACCATATATGCATCTATGAGATTTGTGTTAATGAACCCAATATCACCAATTTGTCTTTTCTTCAATTCGGCGATCTTCAATCTCCATAATATAGTGAGGATAATTAAAAATACATGCAATGAATGAGCTGACGTATATATAGAGACTTAATGATAGAAGTAGTACTACTTACAAGCAGTAGCAAGTGATCATTAATTTATCGAGGGCCTTTAGATTGAAAAACGCGAAGAACTCCTCAAATGGAACATTCAATAGTTCAATTCCAACGAGGTTATGCTCCTCTCTAACTCTTAGCGTCAAAATATTCCTCCCCTCAGACTCTCTACGGGTTTTCATTTACCAATCATGGAATCTTCGCATCATCATTGTTAGAGATCTTTCATCTTTGACGAGAGGCTTCCCGTACATGTATTTTTTTCATCCACCTCCAAGAAATAATAATGTACATCATCGGTCAGGTAGTCTTCAAGATTGTTATAACCGGGCACCATCCCACCCGGATGATTAGCAACGATATCGCTAGACACCTGGAGCGGGGGGAATGATTGGTTCGCTTGTTCGCCGAGCTGGGCAACTTTTTTCCCAGCTCGTCGTTCTGCTAACCTTTGACCACTGACAGTACTTCCCGACCGCTCCGCTTCGATAAATGACTTTTTAAGAATGCGCTCATAGTTGCCTTTCGCCGGAGACTTTGGTGGTTTCTTCAGGGCAGCCAGAGTACGCTTCACTTTTACCGGATCTATCTTCTCCTCCGGAGGTGGATGTTTCTTTGCTTTCATCCCTTCAAAGAAGTTGTTCACTTCGGCTTGCACGATCTTCGTGTTTTCCTCCTGGCTCCTCTCGTATGGTAACTTCCCTGGAGTCTTCAGAGAAGGACCGTCTCTGTATTGCCTGCCTCTGGCTGTACTGCTAGACGACGCAGCAGACGGAGCGGCTACGGCTTCCTTTCCTTTCTTACGAGGCGGAGGAGAAGGACGACACGCCGAAGCAGCCGGAGCAGCGGCGCGTCTCTTCCGCCCTTGTTGATGAGGCAGAGAAGGAGGAGGTTGGCTGCTCGGGCGCGCCAGCGCAGGCGGAGTGCCGCCACGCACCGTAGAAGGAGGCTGAGTGCCCTGATCACTCACCGGAGGAGGAGGCGGCGGAGGAGGAGGGGTGCCCTGACTCGCTGGAGGAGGAGGAGGAGGCGGAGGCGTCCGGTTCGGAAGGTTGATGAGCTCCTTCCGCCATAGGCATGGAGTCTTCAGAGAAGAACCCAGTCGAATCTCCCCTTCACCTGTAGGGTGGTCAAGCTGAAGGTCCTCAAATCAGTCCGTTATTTGATCCACCATCACCCTAGCATATCCTTCTGGAATCGACCGGCCGTGGTAGGTTGTGCCAGGTTCAGTAGGTAAAACAGAGCCAACAGCCGCCTTGACTCTCAATGTCATCCATCACATCATAAGGTAGCAATGTTGAGACTCCCTGACAGCATCCACGGGGTAGCTAGCAGGAGCTGTGAAGACATGCTCCAGCTGCTGAGTCTGCTCGGTGGAAGCCATGCTGCTTCTCCGCTGAGATGGCAGGGTAGCTTCAGGGGAAGCTTCGGCAGGTCGTTTGCTGCGATCTGCTTCTCGTTCCTCTAGCCCTTGTACCCTTTAGTGCAGCGCCTGCAGTTGGCTATGCTCTACTTTCTTCCTCCTCTCCTGGCATTTGTAACCCCCTGCGTCCGGAAACCCAACCTTCCACGGAATGGAGCCTGGCGTGCCTCGTGTCCGTCCAGGGTTCTCAGGATTCCCGAGGGCCATTGTGAGCTCGTCCTTCTCTCTGTCTGGAACGAACGTCCCTTGCCGCGCTTTCTCGATATACTCCCGAAGCCTCATGACGGGTATTCCCAGTTGCTCTTCCGTCCAAACGCACTTCCCTAATACAGGGTCCAAGCTTCCACCAACCCCGAAGAACCAAGTCCGGCAACAGTCTGGCCAGTTCAATGTCTCTGGTTCGACCCCTTTAGCAATCAGGTCATTCTCAGTCTTGTCCCACAAAGGTCGGGCTTTGAGGTAGCCACCTGACCTCGTGCGATGGTGATGCTTCTTCTTCACATCATTTTTATTGTTTGTCATTGGCATCTTCTTACTCTTTTCCGATGTCTTGTGGGCCACAAATGCGGGCCAGTGATCTCTGATCTTCTCAAACCGGCCGGTGAATTCTGGTGTAATTTCTTTGTCGACAAACGTTTTCAGCTCATTCTTCCACCTCCTGAATAGTTCTGCCATCTTCTTAAGAGCATGAGACTTGGTCAATTGCTCTATAACTGGCTTCTCCGGATCCTCCTCTGGCGGTAGGGTGAAATTTGTCTTAAGCATTGTCCAAAGATCTTCTTTCTGCATATCGAAGACATAAGACACCTTAGGGTCTTCATTCTTAGGCTTTAACCATTGCTGGATAATGATCGGGATCTTGTCCCTAACAAGAACCCCACACTAATTAACAAATGCTTCCTTTGTCCGGTACGGTTCAATCGGCTTGCCATCGCGCGCGATTGCTGTGATCTCAAACCTTTCATTCGAGCGCAACTTTTTCTTCGGGCCTCGTCTCTTTACCGAAGTTGTGCTCGATTTGGAGGGCTAGAAAAAGAAGAAAGACGAGAGTTAATGAATATGTGTACATACAAAAACAATGAATGCGTCAATTAGCTAGTCAGCACAGGCTTAACTAATATATATACCTGGCCGAACTCGGTTCGGGCATCGGTGCTGTCATCACGATCTCCTTCTTGTACCGACATTGGGTCACCGGAGCCATCATACACTTGTGCAGAACCGGGCTTTAGCGCCGGTTCGTAAGGGCCTTTAGTGCCGGTTCTACAACCGGCACTAAAGAGTGGAGACTAAACCCCCCCCCCCCATTTACTACCGGTTCGGCACGAACCGGCGCTAAAGTGCCACCACGTGGCACGAGCCAGGCTCGGGTGCTGGTAGACCATTAGTACCGGTTGGTAACACCAACCGGTACTAAATGTTTGGGGTGGTTTTGGTTTTATTTTTTATTTTCCATTAATTTTGTGTTTTCCATTTAATTCTTTTTTTTGCTGCTATTTTACGATA
>NC_041393.1:664321905-664323448 GCF_002162155.2 Triticum dicoccoides
GACCAAAAATCCCGCTATTTCCTCTTGAAGTGCTAGTATGCAGTCCGTTGGTAGGAGCTGCTCCCGCACCTCTCTGAACTGCTAAGAAGGAGATCAATATGAATGTGTATTAGTTGTGTGACTAGATATCGATAATGGTGTGAATAGTGTTCTGACAAACGTACCCAGTCCTGTCTTTGAGATCTGCTCCTTTCGGACGCCATCATGCGAATGTTCTCGCAAACGTAGAATGCACACAGATCATTCCCCGACGCCTGCTTCAGGGCCTTTACGAGAATGGAATTGAATAAGATTATGATTAATCAAGCATGATAATTAATTAATGGTATTGAAACAAGAATTAAAGAGATGGTAGCTAGCTAGCTAGCTAGTACTACTTAATTACTTACCTTTGGTCGATACCAAAACAACTTTTTTACCCATTTGCCTGGAGTCACCTTGATGAACTTTGCCCAAGCCCTGCCCGCCGGCAAAGAAACTTAATAAAGGGGTTATTAAATAGTTCGTATCAGGAAATGATGAACTAAATAGGCCGAGATATAGTTAATAACGATTGAAATTACCTGTTGACTATCCCCTTCACGATGGTGTAGTCACTTTCTTCTTTAAGTAGTGAGTCCAGTACTTCAACTTTTCCTTCGTCAACTTTAATGTCTAACAAGATCCAGTGGAAACTGCATGCGCACACGTTTGCATGTCTTAATTAAGCGGGCATGTGCATAACATTAATCAACTACCGTAAACCGTATACACTTAATTATTATTATCTAGCTAGCTAGTAAGCAAAAACAGAATTTGTAGTACAAGACAGTGTGACTCACAGGAAGTTGTAAGGAAGTAGTATATATTCATTGGTATTGAGGCGCTTGAAGAACTCTAGCATGCTTTCCTCTAAACTTACTCGACAAGTTGGAAGATTCCATGTGTACTCATTAATGGTATTTGGGTCAATGAAACCAATGCCATAGCGTCCATATTTTTTCATTTCATACATATTCATCCTGCATATAATACCACAGAAAAGAATATAGTAAGGATAATTACATGTAATGATTGATCAAAATGATCACTACAGCTAGCTTGAGACTTAAATTACAAGAAGAAATCACTTACAGACAATAGCAACTGACGATAGATTTGTCGAGTGCGTCTTGATTGTATAACTAAAATAGTTCTGAATACTCAACGGACAGAGCTTTCTCATGGAAGTAATGCTCCTCCTTGACATTCACCATGAGGGACTCTCAATTGGAAATCTTGGTAATGTTCATGTACCATTAATGCAATTCATACATTCTCGTTGGGAGGTTCTTGACCTTGTCTGGCTCGACCAAAGGTTGGCCCCGGACATATTTTCGTTTTATTTCCTCCTCTCTAAGCGGAGACATGGGCTCGATTTCGAGGAGTTGTCCAACAGTGATCTTCAGCATTTCAGCCTGCATTATATGCTCCTCCGTTATTACCACATCGCCCAGCTGGGGAACGTTAATGGTTTGCCCACAATAATATTGAGCGCGCGTACTCCTCTCATGTGTTGTTGGCA
>NC_041393.1:664323511-664324390 GCF_002162155.2 Triticum dicoccoides
GGGGAGGGGTCGATTGCGCCGCCTGTTCTCCCAGTTGGGGAACGGTTTTCCTGCATTTTTTGCCAGCTGCTTGTTAGCTCAAGCCCGAGCTTGCTTCCATCTGTAGTCGTGCTCGATGTGCCTTCCTAATTTGGCGCTCATAGTCTAAGTCAACAGGCTTGGGAGCTGGTGGTCTAGCCATACGAATGAAGTGGTCAATCTTTTCCTCGGGCACTTTCTCCCTTGGCGGCGGTGCCGGTTTCGGTCCAAAATGGGCGTCCACTTGGGCCCGCACTATGGTTGCGTTTTGCTCCTCGGTCATGTCGTAAGGCCTCTAAGGAAGAGGAGCGAGGCTTGGACCATATTTGTATCGCTTGTCTCCGCCTGTACTTCCTGTACTACATCGACTCGTACCGCTACGCACCATAGCTGCGGTGTGTCTCTTTTGCAATTGCTGAGACGGCGGAGACGGCTGACGTGGCTGAGTTGGAGCAGGAGGAGTGGCCTGACACTGTACCGGACTTGAAGCAGGAGGGTGGCCTGACACGGTGTCGGACTTGAAACAGGAGGAGTGGCCTGATGCTGTGCCGTACTTGAAGCAGGAGTCTGCTCACACGTTTGTGGACTTGGAGGAGGTGGCGGACTTCGAGGAGGAGTCGGCTCACGCGTTCGTGGACTTGGAGGAGCGGGATTCTGCTGACTCGGTGGCGTACTTCAAGGAGGAGTCGGCAGACGCGGTGTCGGTGGACTTCGAAAGATGATGCAATCCTTTCTCCATAGGATGATACGATGTATGGCCTCTCCCAGTGTGCGCTCGTCGTCACCTCCAGGAATGTCAAGCTGTAGCCCTGAATAATGGTCCACCACCTCATCAACCACGACACGAGCATAGCCGGCTGG
>NC_041393.1:664324672-664327401 GCF_002162155.2 Triticum dicoccoides
CCACGGATATGTTCTTTACTTTGAAGTGTAGCTCACAGTTAGTGTTCTCGTTGATATCATCCACAGGGTATGTATCCAGCAGTGTGTCGCCGGGGTGGAACCAACACTGCTCCTCGGCATGGATGGGACGGTGCTATCCAATGTTGTACGATCATCCGCTTGCTGCTGCCGCTGCTGAGACCCTCTTTCCTGGCTAAGTAAGTTGATCTACTGCTGCTGGAATTTGAGTGCCAAGTCCGCGTGCCTTGCTTCTAGGCCTTGACGGCGTTACGCGTCCTGCTTCCTCTGCTCCTCCTCCAGCTTCCTCTTCTTCTCCTCCTACATCTTATTTCTTGCACGGGTCCTATAGTCGTCGTTCCATTCCGAAAAGCCCTCATACCAGGGAATAACGCCCTTGCCTCGTGTTCTTCCCGGGTGTTCAGGATTTTCCAGGGCGCGCATAAGCTCGTCGTTCTCTCTGTTGGGCGTGAACACCCCCTTTCGAGCAACTTATATTGCGTCAAGTATCTTTTGTTAGGCTCCTTTTAGACTTGCCTTCTTCAAAACCAGGCCTGTCTTCGGGTCAACGCCCCCCCCCATGCGCATAGAACCAAGTTCTGCACCTGGGGGGCCAACTCGTAGTAACCGGAGTGACCCCTGCATCCTCCATCTCTTGCTGAGACTTATCCCACTTAGGCATTCCCACCGCGTAGCCACCTGGACCCAGCCTATGGAACTGCGTCTTTTTTGCGGCATTGGCCTTGTTTTTTCTTGACCGTTCCTTAGATAATTTTAATTCCTTGAATTTCACGAAATCGGCCCAGTGTTCTCTTTGCTTCTCCAGTGTTCCCGTGAATTTCGGAGTCTTCTTTTCTGCAGCGAGGTAGTTGGCCCAAAGAGTTTTCTTGTGGGTGTTGAATGCAATTGCCATCTTCTTAAGAGCAGCGTCCTTGACTTTCTGCACATCTGCATCAGTGAAATAATCTGCTAGGGTGAAATGTTCCATCAGAGATTCCCAAAGGTTTTTTTTGCTCTGTCGTCGACCCAAGTAACACCTGGACGTTTAGTTTTTGGCTCTTTCCATTCCTGAATGGAGATCGGGAGTTGGTCCTTCACAAGAACTCCGCACTGACGAGTCCACTTGTTCGCAATGTTCTTAGGCATGAGGGGTTCACCACTAGCTTTGATGGAGTCTATGTTGTACTTTACACCCTCCTTCAACTTTTTGCTTGGGCCTCGCTTTGTCCTGCTATCTGTAGAAGAAGATTTGCTCGATCCGGAGGGCTGAAAGAAGAAAGATCGATTCGTTAATATATCTTCAAATAAAAAACATGTGATGATCACCAGATGCCTGCTTATATAAATATACCTCGCCGGTAGTCTTTGCTATTTCAAGATCAACATTGTCTGTGTCATCATAAACATTGCCCGCGTCATCATAATCATAATCATAGTTCATGACTTCATTAGCTCGGTCGTCGAGATCGAATATCTTATCATCACCCTCTCCGGTATTGTTCAGATATTGGGAGCCGTCATCTGCTTCATTCAGATCATCTAGCCTGCGAGGGCTGCGTATGATGTCAAACAATTCCTCTTCTTTCTCTTTGCCGGTATTGTCCTCCATAGCTTTTACTTAACTAATACAGAAGAAATATAAAACAATTTAGTATTCAAATTACAATGCATGGATGCAATCAATACGGAAAAACTGAATCATATAGTACATAATATGCATCATCTCGATTAATATATAATCTCGAATACATCGTCTCAAATAATATATATAATCTCGAATACATCGTCTCGAATATTATATATCGAATACATCACTGGCTAGGTAACTAATAAAGATCGAGTACTACAGAAGAATCTAGGCCACTCGCGGTTCCTGGGGCACGGGCGGTGGACACCCAAAGAGAAGGAACCATCACAGGATCATATCTCCGGTCATCTGCCCAAAGAACCTGCCAAGTATTGGAGAACCTGACGTGAACAGCAGCCATGTAGCGATGGACGTGCTCGTCCTCCTCCCTGACACGGTGACGCACCACCTCCGGCGAGGCCGGCTCCCTCTGCACCGAATGTGGCCCACACGAACGCGACCAAAGGAGATCAGGGTCGATGACGGGACCCGAGGACGGGTTCCTCACCAAGCGGCGCACCCCTCCAAGTAGCACCTCCTAGTGCCAGCCCGGCGGAGCCCAGTCCCGCACATGGGTCAGCCAGACGTCGTCGCAAACAGGTCGACGGTGAGGATGTGGGCCGGGCATATCGTCAAGAACAAATACTATATGCCCGCAAAAAGTAACATTTTTTAAATGATTGGATTGTGATAACTAAAATTCTATATGCAAATTCTAACAATTTGACATTAATCTAATTCATCCAACTAAAACTAATTCTAAAATTTCTAACATTTCTATAACATGTCTAATATTTATATAACTAAAAAATAGAAAAGTTGCTAACATTTCTATAAATATTTCTATAACTGAAAAACAGAAAAATTTTATAACATTTCTAATATTTATATAACTAAATATCAGAAAAATTTCTAACTTTCTATAGATATTTCTAAAACTAAAAAACAGAAAAATTTCTATAACTAAAATTGATAACTAAAAAACTAATGTGTGTGTGTGGACATGGCGGCCGGGGCATGAGCTCACCGGTGAGGCGCGGCGACGGGGGACAGTGACGGGGACGGAGACGGGCGGTGACGACGGGGATGGGGACGGGGCGGCGAC
>NC_041393.1:664327779-664339972 GCF_002162155.2 Triticum dicoccoides
GGCGACGACGGGGACGGGGACGGGCTGGGCGGGGACAACGGGACGATAGGACAGGGTGACGATGACGGGGTGGGGCGCGGCGGCGGGGACGACAGGGACGAGGACGGCAATGGGCACGGCGACAGGGGCGGCGATGAGGGGCGGGGACGACCGGGGTGGGGACGGCGACGGGGACGGCGACGGGGACGGCGACGGGGACGGCGACGAGGGGCGGCGGTGACGGGGCAGAGGAGAAAGAAGGAGGGAGAGATGAGAAATGAATTTTTTTGAAGTGCTTTCTTATATAGAACACCCCTTTACTACCGGTTGGAGCCACCAACCGGTACTAAATGTCTGTTTTGGCCAGGCCAAGCGGCGGGAAGCGCCCCCTCTTTAGTACTGAATGGTGGCACCAACCGGTACTAAAGACCACCTCTTTAGTACCTATTGGGTCCACCACCCAGTACTAAAGGGGGTGCGCTGGAGCAGGTGCGGTGCGGCAAGTTTAGTCCCACCTCGCTAGCCGAGGGGCGTCCGCACTGGTTTATAAGCCCCACTGCGGTAGCTCTCTCGAGCTCCTCTCCAAAGCAAGCCTACTGGGCCTACTTGTTCTCTGCTGCCCTGTGGGCCTACTGGGCCTTTGCGGGCCTACATCCTAGCCCAACAACATGTTGTGTTTCTAGTCATATGCAGGCCGCTCTGGCCCAGTAGGCGGGATTTTTTATTTTTTATTTATTTTTGTTTTATTTAATTTTGAGTTGTTTTTTGCTGTATTTAGAGTTTCTTTGTGAATATTTTTGCTTTAGGTACAAAAAATTACAAACTTTCTGTTAGTGCCGGTAGTTTTCAAATTTGAATAGTTTAAATTTTAAATTATTTGAAATTTGTGTGAATCACTAGTTTGTGAATTACTTAACTTGGAAAATAAATTTTTCAGTGATTCTTTTTTCTTATGTTTAATATTAGTGTGTTTTATCATTATATTCAATCAGGTAATGCTTAGGTTATTAAAAAATGAAATGCCTTTGTAACAAATGAGTTTTTGTCTGAAACCCTAATACTTCAAAAGAGATTGTACATTTTGTACACGAAGTGCATCCAGTTTTTTGCCGTAACCCTCTCTACTTTTTGCACATGCTATGTGGGTGAAATTATGATACCATGCCAACTTTCAATCTTTTCTGAGTTCATTTGAAATGCTTTTCAATTTCAGGGTCATTTAGCTGAAAAAATCAGTAAATGCATGAAAGAATTTCTTTGCACATAAAATTTCTTCGTGTTTCAAATGCCAAAACACATAACTACCCTAACTATTACAGAGATTCCCTCCTCGGTGTGAAACACAGAAGAAAGTGATGATAGTGAAGCCGATCACATCCCAGATCTTTGGGTGTGAAACTTTTTCTTCGCGTGTGTCCCTTTGCGCCGTGGCCGTGGAAAATCTTCATCATTTAACTGGATGCTCGGGTCAATATTCACTGTGAATGGAGCAATTTCATCGAACTTTTCATAATCTTCTGACATGTCTGTCTTGTCATCCACTCCCACGATGTTTCTTTTCCCTGAAAGAACTATGTGGTGCTTTGGCTCGTCGTATGATCCATTCGCTTCCTTATCTTTTCTTTTTCTAGGCCTGGTAGACATGTCTTTCACATAAAAAACCTGCGCCACATCATTGGCTAGGACGAATAGTTTGTCTGCATACGAAAGATTGTTGAGATCCACTGTTGTCATTCCGTACTACGGGTCTTCCATTACCCCGCCTCATGTCATATTGACGCATTTGCACCGAAACAAAGGGACCTTCAAACCACCTCCATAGTTAAGTTCCCATATGTCCTCTATGTAACCATAATATGCTTCCTTTCCCGTGTTGGTTGTTGCATCAAAGCGGACACCACTGTTTTGGTTGGTGCTCTTCTTATCTTGGGCGATCGTGTAAAATGTATTCCCATTTATCTCGTACCCTTAAAGTCATTATATTCGAAGATGGTAACTGGGAAAGCGAGTACAGGTCATCTTCAATATCGCCATCATGCATGGCACGTTTCTGCGACCAACCGGCGAAAGTCCTCGTTTGTTCACGTGTAATCCAGTCGTCAGACTGCTCCGGGTGTTTGAAGTGTAGAAAATTCTTATGTTCTTCCATATACGGAGCCACCAAAGTGGAATTCTATAGAACTGTGTAGTGTTCTTCAGTGAGAGAATGCCCGTCCAAACATATTATTTCATCCCCTCCTAGCGTGCCTTTTCCATCCAGTCTGCCCTTATGCTGTGATTCAGGAACACCAATCGGCTTAAGGTCAGGAATAAATTCAATACAAAACTCAATGACCTCCTCATATTCATGGCCCTTCGAGATGCTTCCTTCTGGCCTATCACGGTTATGAACATATTTCTTCAAGACTCCCATGAACCTCTCAAAGGGGAACATATTGTGTAGAAATACATGACCCAAAATGTTAATCTCTTCGCAAAGGTGAACTAGGACGTGCGTCATGATGTTGAAGAAGGATGGTGGGAACAGGAACTCGAAACTGACAAGACATTGCACCAAATCATTCTGTAACCTTGGTATGATTTCTGGATCGATTACCTTCTCAGAGATTGCATTGAGGAGCGCACATAGCTTCACAATGGCTAATCGAACGTTTTCACGTAGAAGCCCCCTCAATGCAACTGGAAGCAGTTGCGTCATAATCACGTGGCAGTCATGAGACTTTAGGTTCTGGAACTTTTTCTCTACCATATTTATTATACCCTTTATATTCGATGAGAAGCCAGACGGTACCTTCATACTGAGCAGGCATTCAAAGAAGATTTCCTTCTCTTCTTTGGTAAGAGCATAGCTGGCCTGACCCTAATGTTTGTCGTCTTTTCCGTGCATACGTTGCTGGTCCTCCCATGCCTCTGGTGTATCTTTTGTCTTCCCATACACGCCCAAGAAGCCAAGCAGGGTCACGCAAAGATTCTTCATCATGTGCATCACGTCGATTGCGGAGCAGACCTCTAGGTCTTTCCAATATCACCTTGGCAGGAATCTTCTTCCTGGGGCGCTTGCCCTTGACATCACCAGGGTCATCACGACTGATCTTATAACACAATGCACCTCATACCGGGTAAGCGTTCAAATCCTCCACTACAAAAAAAATACACTTCCGTGATGATACATGTTTGTTACAGTAGGTCACGTTTTTGTCATGCATGTACATCCATGACAAATTTATGACAGAATCAAGATAGTCATACCTGTCCTGTCGTAGAAGTGTTCCATGACATTACCAAAATTATCATCATGAAAGTGTCCACTTCCATGACGATAAATCGCGCATCACAAAAGTGCTTTCGTCAAGGGTGACCGACACGTGGCATCCATCGTAACGGAACACCGTTAAGCTATCGGGTCGGGTTTTGGATCCGATAACCCATTAACAGCCCCGACCAATGGGGATTTTCCACGTGTAAAATCATCATTGGCTGGAGGAAACACGTGTCGGCTCTCCGTTGGGACAGATGTCATCCGCTCATTGGACCGAAGGCGCCTATGATACGGCGACATGTGGCACGGCCCAACAGAGGCCCATTCCTGTGAAAAGACCGGCCCGTTTGACTTGGTCAAAAGGTGGCGGGCCGGCCCACGGAAAGCCTGTTAACGACCTGTTCGCATATAGCCCATTTACAGCCCGCTAACCCAGGGCCCGTTATGCCCTATCCGAATTAGGCCCAGTAGCGTCATCTGGGCCGTCTAATATGATTCAGCCTATTTTAACTTCCGGCCCATGTGTGGCCCATGACTTCTTTCGGCCCATATGAGGACCTTTGTAACTCTTGGCCCATTAACGGCCTGTGGTGAAACTGACCCGTAGTGAACAGTGTATCACTTTATACCCATTAACGGCCCGTTATTCCATTGGGCCATTTCCAGCGCAAGTTATCTTTCAGCCTTCTCAGGGCCCATTGATTCTTGGGCTCACTTGCAGCATTCGGTTACATACGACCCGTTACTGTCATTTTCTGCTTGTGGGCCAAATTCAGCCCGTCGTTACAGTCGGCCCGTTTGCGGACCGTTAATACGTTGGGCCATTTTCATGTCAAAAAAACCCGTTGGGCTGTTTTCATAGAGTTATCAAATACGGCCTATTAACGGCCCGTTATGGTCCACGAATAGTACGACCCATGATTGGCGAAATGATGATACGCCCCGTAGAAGGCCCATGGATCCTACGGACCATATGAGGCCCATGGATAGTACGGCCCGTAGAAGGCCATTGATCGTATGACCCGTAGAAGGCCCATGGACCCTACGGCCCGTAGAAGGCCCATTGATCCCTAAGGCCCGTATAGAAGGCCGATGGATCCTACGGCCCGTATAGAAGGCCAACGGTCCTACGGCCGAACGAAGGCCCATGGATCATACAACCTGCAAGAGGCCCATGGTTACAACAGTCCGTGTGTTGCCATGATTATTTTGGCCTAGTTACCAAAAATAGGCTATTGTGGCCAGTAGAAAAACACAGAAAAAGAACTGCAGTGACTACAAGCAAACAACTAAACAGGACAATAAGGAAATAAATAAGCAAGCAATTAAGGCTAGCCTATTACCGCTATTACACATATTACATTCACTGGGCATCAAAGTTCGCCACCAGTGCAAATATAGGGAACAAAGCAGCATATTACTACACTGGCCGTCAAAATTGGCCACCAGTGCAAATAAACGCGGCAGCAAAACAAGAGCGTAAGTGAAACAACTTTAGAAGAGCTCAAGAAACGTTATCCTGGGTATCCACCATGCTGGCAATAAACTTAGCAAGCTGATTAGCTTTGTCATGTTTGGCGCTAAAATCCTCCAACGCTTGCTGTTGCACCAGAAAGTATGCATCTAAATGCTCCAGGGACTTTCGCAGTCCTTCCGCTTCTTGTCGCAGCACAACTGATCGATGTTTTTCAGCTTGTAGTTGAGACTCAAGAAACCGAACTGATTCAGACAGTGAGTTTGAATAGCTTGTGCAAGCGATAGTGGCGAGTAACTCAAACACTA
This sequence comes from Triticum dicoccoides, assembly GCF_002162155.2. Lineage (NCBI taxonomy): Eukaryota > Viridiplantae > Streptophyta > Magnoliopsida > Poales > Poaceae > Triticum > Triticum dicoccoides. Next base: position 664,332,800 of record NC_041393.1, read on the forward strand.
AACCAAGACAGGACTTTGGGGTTGTCCCGCTGTCTTCAAGATAGTCTTCCTTAGATGTTCTATCAACTTTGTTGGAGACCAACAAGGATGTGTCACTATCCTGACCTTATCTGCATTACTTCCTTTACCATTGCTTAATAAGGCACTCTTCCCCAATATTCTGTCAGCATTCTAAAAGAAGAAACAAGCAGACACATAACAAGTTTAGCATGTACTAGTATATGAAACTCATTTCGGTGAACCAGTTCATTAGTAAGGTGGATAGGATTAAACTACCAAGTCTTCTATTGCCAAGTACTAGTACATAATAAAAGCATCAAACAAACATATATCTGTGTCCTATGGTCACTACATTGTCTTGCCAAATCAAAATAGAGACACGGTTCAAATCATATCAGTTCAAGACAAAGCAGCAGTGAAAGAATACAAAGTGTGGGAAACTACACGGCATAACAAGATTTCAGATGGGTACCACGGGTCTACATGTACAACAACACTATTGGCTCTGTTGTGATGCTAGTAATGTGCATGATATGAAAGTCATCTGTATACACAATTGAAATTGAAATCAAAAGAGCTATTGATAAGAGCAAACCTGTTAAAGAAACATGCGTGAACATACCTGCTGTGCCATTGGAGTTTCGATTGGATCCTTTAATTTAAAAATAAGTTTGTATCAGTAAATATAGTGATACAAGAGCAAAGCAATCATAGTTAAAAAAGGCGCGCCTAAGCGAGAGCTTAAGCGCACCTAGGCTCTAGGCGTTGGCAAAACACATTGCGCATAACTATGCTTAAACTGTGCATAACTGCACATAAGCATGCGCTTTGGTCAGTAAAGTGCAAGGCGGTGGCAAAACGCACAATTAACGCCTAGCGCTTTTTTGAACTATGATAGCAATGGAATCTTAAATTAGAACAGTTGTTCTTCAGTTTAGGCACTTGTTCTCCATGAACAGAGTACAGTAAGACGCAAGAATATAATACTTAAAAATAGAAAATGAGCTCATAGACCTTACCACATTCTTGGTTCGGGACCAGTATAGAACAAGGCGTTCCCAGTCATTGTCCAGTAAATGTGTCTCAGGAGAACGTAAGGGAATTTGATGAGTTTCTTTGCCGGTGAAGTACGTTTTCTTCAGGTAATTCCAATACTGCCACCAAGCATTCTTGAAGATAGCAAAGGTATTAGCACAGGTTACCTCATCCTGAGTTTTCAAATCGGTCCTTCTCTATAGAGAAAAAGGGGAAAATTTGTGGTATTATAACCATCATCGAGGTAGGATGTATGGGACGAAGCAAAGTAATTGCCATGAATAACATTACTTACACATAACTCCTGGACAAACACCTGCAACTGGCATTTTTCTTCATCTTTAGTATAATATTTCCAAGATGGGAAGATACACACATACGATTTAACAACATCAAATGCAATAGATGCTAAACTATGACTGGCTGGTTGTGCTTCCTCCACAGGAATAGGCATACTAACTGGTGGAGTTGGGGTTCGCCGTGATAGTACTAGCCCTTTGGGCACTGGAGCTGCCTTACTAACTGCTCTTGTTTGGGAGCTCTGTGGTGGAGTTGGTGTTGTGTCAACAGGAACTGGGTTACTATCGGCTGGCGTTGGGGTTAGATTGGGTGAAGCTGGTTCTCTGTCCATCGCAGTAGGGGTAGAATCTGCGAGAGTTCGAGTTATGTGTGGTAGGGCTAGTTCTTGTGCATGTACAACCGGGGTGCTATCTCCACCAAGAGGTAGCACTGTTTTATTTGAAGACCGTGTTTTTATTCCGCTAGATACTGGCATCACCCGCTCCAATTCAAATGGCTGATAAACAGGAAACATAGTTGAATGTACAGACATTGTATGAGAGAAAGATGCAATAGATAGTGTGGAAAAAAGAGGGCATGAAATAGTTGACATGTATATTGTTTAACTAAAACGGATAGCATGACATAATTTCACATATATAATGTCTATCTAAACTGGATAGCATAGCATAACATAATTCAAAGATATGATGAATAACTAAACAGGATCACATGACATAATTCACCTACATGTTATCTAACTAATCAGGATCGCATCATTTAATTCACATATGTGATTTATATGCTAAACAGAGGGCATTCGATATGATGTCTGAACTAAGAACATGGTGTTGAATATTGTGTATATGATGTCTAAACTATGCAATGCAAGACACAGTATGCATGATATGAGCAGTATAACCGTGCCAAGTTAGAGCATACACCTCAGTAGGGGAATAGGACTAGTCATCTGTCTCTGAATCCATCTCTGAGGAGCTATCGGGACCCAACAAGAGATCTGCTTCGACAGGTAGCACTGTCTTCTCTGAAGGCCTTGTTTTCACTCCAGATTTTTCCATCTCCCACCCAAATGGCTGATCCACGGGAAGAGTAGTTTAATGTACAAACATTGTCGACAAATGGAAATGTAATGAAGAAAAGGATGGGCAAGATAACATTCAAATATAAGATGCCTTGTTGAACGGGATGGCATTGCACATTTCACATATATTATGGCTGGCTAAAAGACATGAGACTACATAATTCCCATATATGATATAGAAACTAAACAGGTGGCATTACAGAACATGTCTAAACTAAGCAGATGACATATATGATTTCAAAAGTAGGCACTGCAAGGCAACATATGCATGATATGACTAACATCATCATGCCAAGGTAGAGCAAACACCTTGGGGGGTAAATAGGAGTGGTCAGCGGCATCTGAATCCGCCTCAGAATAGATATCTTCCTCTGGATTACAATCTAGAGAGGGGTGGGGAGGGTTTTCCATTTAACCCACCATGGAGCGATGTCTTCATGACATTGTATTGCCGCGCAAAACTCTTCTCTTTTTCTCTACATGTTCAGCAAGACTGTGTACAATATCTGACATGCATACGAAAAAATATGGTGAGATTATGTAAGGAGAGCATGCAGAAATTTAGAGTGATGGTAACAACCAGTGGATGGATCCAGAAATAATGATAGCAGCCTGATGATTGCTTTAAATTTATAAAAAGACAGATGATGATTGCTTTACTATTTGTTTCCCACCCAAGATGAACAACATAGGCATACCCTAGGTGAACCAGATATTAGACAGACATACTATTCATTGCTGCCTCGATATGTGCCCCACAACTAATTTAGAACTCAAGTTTGAACATTAATTTGGACCTGAGTTGGGAGTCCAAGAGCTTAACAGGACGATAAAGTAGCAGGTAAGTTTAAGCAATGCATAACATAAGCAGAAACAAAACAGTGCGACCTCTCTTGTGGACCCGTGTACTCAAGTTCATCTGCTGAGTCGATGATGGTGATGCCGTTGGGGTGGGTGCCGGCGGCAGGGAAGGAGATCTGAGGCGGAGAAAGACAGTCAGGAGTCGTGATGTCTAGTTTGGTGGATGCTTCTGTCAATGGAGTAGCTCAGGTGAGGTGGACGACATCGCGATAGGAGCAGGACAAACCACACAAAGTTCCCTTCGACACATACTTGTAACTGAAGTAATTGCGTAAGGGCTCATTTGGCTTGCATGATTCAGAAAACGCAAGGATAGGAAAAACACCGGAATAGGGTAGGAAAATGCACATGGTAAACAAAGCATTTATATAAACAGGATTTCTATCAACTTGGGTGTTTGGTTTACAGGAATTGGAAGAGCAGAGGAATGCAAAGAAACATGGCCAAAATAAAGAGAAACCATATGAAAGCGTGTACAGTTGGAATGTTATTCTGGCACTAATGCACTTGGTCTTGTTTTCATGCATAGGATGTTGAAAAGTAGGTCCAGGTGGATGTTTGGCTTCATTCCTTTCAACAAAATGCATGAATAATTGAATAGTAGAGTGCCATTGGAAAATTCCCTATTGCTATGTTTTTCTGTTGAACCAAAATAGCCCTAATGGATCGACGTGAATGTATAGTAATAAGTGATGCAACAAGTGTACAACCTCTTTGCCGTAGCCGTGTCGACCTCAGCATCATTGGGTTGGTCGCTGAAGCAGTTGGGGCAGAGGTGCTGTCGGAGGTGTGGAGGAAGATCTAAGGAATCTGTATACGGTGTCTAGGGAACTGCTCTATTGTGATGGATCGTTCTGTCGTTGGAGCAGCTCCGATGAGCCGTAAGACGTCAAGGCTGAAGCACCACAAGACAGACATAGTCAATCTCAAGTGGGATTCGAATAGCATCTCCAATAGATGATGTAAAAAGGATGTAAAATTAACATCACCAAAAACCACCTGACTACAATAGATGAGGTAAAAACTGTTAACTCTGAACTTAACTGTCGAAACTGAAATTTACTGTGGAATCTCAATGCTACTGTCGAAACTGAACGCAATGGTAGCAGAGAGGCACTTGACATGTAGTTTAGGGAGGTCCTGCAGTTCATCTTCAACCCTCACCCCCCTGAGCCGCCAGCCACCACCGGCCGAACCGCCGGCCCCAGCGCCGCCTCGCCACCCCGAAACAACTCGCCACCACCGCCCCGGCCAGCCCTCTAAGCCCCCTGCCCCCACCCTGAACCCTAAGATAGATAGTCAGGTACCTCTCCGGCGAGCCCCCGTCCCTGCTGCGGGTGGTTCTTCCTTAACTTCTGCAAGCCCCCCCAACCCCTGAAAATCGACTAACCCAAAAGTCGATTCAGTCGACTGAAGTGTGGCTTAATCGGAGCAGAGCAGCAGCACGAGCAGTTGGGCGAGCGAGCGATCGAGCGAGAGCCGGAGCAGCAGCAGCAGCGCAATCGAGCGAGCGAGAGCCAGAGCAGCAGCAGCAGATCCGGCTGGTATGGACGCCGCCGCCGAAGGGGCCTCGCACTGGGGGAGAGCCGTCGTGGAGATGTCGCCTGCGGTCCCGGCTTCAAGGTAGCCACTCCATGGGGGTGCGGGATGGAGCACCGTCGGTGCCGGGAGGTCGAGTTAAGGATAAGGTGCGATGCGATGAGTGTACAACCTCTTTGGTGGCGCCGAATAGGCCTCGGCTTCGTTCGAGGAGTCGGTGAGGATGCTGTGGTTCCGGTGGAGCAGGTTAAGGCGGCGCTGTGGGGATGGAGCAGCCGCGATAGACGAGGCGATTGTCAAAGCAGCTCCTTAGAGGTGGAGGACGGGGCGGCTGAACCGGCTGGACGGTGAGATGGACGACGAATCTTCATCCAGGGAGGTGGACGAGGGACGTCAAGCTGTTGCGGTGGACGACGTCATCGGGGAAGAGGCTCCGGCTGGGCAACGGTGACATGGCGGACGAAGGAGGGTGGGGTTTCGTGGCTGGAGCGGAGAGGTTATGGCAGCCTGGGATTTCGAATGGCGAAAAGGGGGCGATGGGAGCGGGTGAAGCATGACTTAGGGACGTGCTTATCGAAAATGTAGGGTGTGTTACAAAAGTACCCCCACCGATTTGAACTAGCGGCCCTTTCGGCTGGAGGGAGTTTTCGCGTGCGTTGTAATTTCGGGATAGCAAGGCGTGGGTTGTGAAGGCGCCAGTTTTGGGAGCACGATATCTGAATTTTCGGGATATAACAAGACGCGGGTTGAATTTTGGGGACAAGCCTAACGTGTAGTAATATTGTACTTGTACGTACCAAATCAATTTGCACTTCCCTTAACCAAAAAGAAAACAAAAAAATAAAACTATTCACACCACACAAAGAGAGAGTCTTTCCCCGTTTTACTATACAAATGCTATTCAAAGCTACTCCCTCCTTCCATCTATATAGGGACTAATGCGTTTTTCGATGCTAACTTTGACCAAATATTAGAACAATGATATATGACATGCAACTTACACAAAGCACACCGTTAACTTCGTCTGTGAAAGGTTCTTTCAATGATATAATTTTCACATTCTGCATGTCATGTACTATTAATCTTGTCAATAGTCAAAGGCAGTCTTAAAAATCTCATTGCGCCATATATAGATGGAAGGAGGGAGTATGAATCCATGTTATGTCCGATTAAATTATTTCGCTTGCTGTATAATGCATGTAACCTACTCATACCAACATTTTAGTACATTCCAAATGTCTATACTACCACCGCAATTCGAACTAAATTTGAATTTGTTTATCTATTTCAATAAGAATCTACAATCATGATTGTTGCCAACTTCAACCATCATAGTTTCCTTGCTATCCGCCAGATATAAATCGGACGACCTATAATGCAGGATGGCAGGCACACCAACATCAACAACTCCGTTTTTTATAAGAGTAGAGATAAAATATATTAAATGTAGTATAACATGTTCATAAACACACCATGTGTATCACCGTTATATATATTCACACATGCGTCGGTTTAAAACACTATGATAAATTCTTCAAATATCCAAATTCGCTTTTTATAATGAAGTATATATGATCTCTATTCGTCTTTTACACCCACACAACCCTCTTATCTTTGTAGCTAGCACTAACTTTGTCTTGTGCATGCACACGCCCGCATCCCTCTCACCCTCCCTCAGCATTCTCTAGCTCCGTCGCGCAAATTCATCTTTTCACTTTAGGTCGTTCACCCATGGTGTGTGTAGGCCCCTAGCTCCTTCTTTACGGCACACATCGATCGATATGCCTCTCTAGCCAGGTGTGCCTAGCACAAACACAAGCTTCCCCTCTTCTCTTGTCATCGCCCATGCCTCACTCCCACCACTCTTTTCATCATTCTCGTACTCGCACACTCCTCCCTGCTCGATATAGTATGCCTCTCGTACCACCTCCTACATGCATCCCTCTATCTCTATCCTTCTCCTCGTGCCTCGTTTGCTTCTAACACACACATGCATGTATACCGATCGATCTCCCAACATATACCTGGATCGACTTTAACTACCCCCCCCCCATCGATCGACGTACCTCACAAGTTATGTCTCTCCTTTCTCTAACAAAGGGCGATTGATCTTCCTATGTAGTTATGTCTGCTTACCACAGCCACATCATCCCCCCTCATCATTCCTGCATGCCTCCTGACCCGTCTCTCACACGCACGTGCACAGACAACAAGCAGCCATCTCCTCTCTTATTGATATTGCAGGCGTGCCCTCCGTTTGTCTAGCAAGCCTATCCCACCATTTGTTAGAAGCAACTCCACTACCACCCCCTCCAACACTCTAGCTCTGTCTCTCTCCCAACCTTATTCCTCTCCTG
>NC_041393.1:664340236-664354336 GCF_002162155.2 Triticum dicoccoides
GATCGACGTACCTCACAAGTTATGTCTCTCCTTTCTCTAACAAAGGGCGATTGATCTTCCTATGTAGTTATGTCTGCTTACCACAGCCACATCGTCCCCCTCATCATTCGTGCATGCCTCCTGACTCATCTCTCACACGCACGTGCACAGACAACAAGTAGCCATCTCCTCTCTTATTGATATTGCGGGCGTGCCCTCCGTTTGTCTAGCAAGCCTATCCCACCATTTGTTAGAAGCAACTCCACTACCACCCCCTCCAACACTCTAGCTCTGTCTCTCTCCAACCTTATTCCTCTCCTGCACATATGCATGGATGCCGATCGATCTCCCTTAATACATGAGGTAGATCGATCTCCTTAATAAATGAGGTAGACCTCTCTCCTCCTCCACACATATACCAGCCATTGTACCTCTATAGTTAATTGGGCCTCCCTCTTCCCCCACCACACACCGATAGTCGAGCGCTGCAGGTAGGTATCCATGCCACAGAGACAAACTACACATGTCCCCTCTCACGTTCCAGTAGGCCAGCCACTCTATATCTTTGACGTGGGCACACACAAATTCGATGGCACTCTTTATTGATCACGCACGCGCACACACACACACACATCATCCCTCTTTTCGATTCTATGGACACCTCAAGCCGGTGATATCTCCACTCTCTTCTCGTGGATCGACCCTCTATATATATGTTATATCCAGGACTCTATTTCACACACATTGCATATGTTACATTTTTTGATTGAACCCCCCCCCCAAAAAAACTCTGAAGAACCCACACACTATATCTCTCTAGGTTTGTACCTCTCTCACACAACCCCATGTAGGTGGTGTACATATACAAGAAGAGAATAGGTGCATCGTGCACGTACTCACGCTTCATGCCCAGCCACACCTGCGCGGGTACACAGTGGAGCTCATTTCTTTACGTAATGGCAGCCCACGTGCTAATTTGAACGCCTGTAGCGGTTGTTTACCTAGGGAGGTCGTGTACCACGCCTGCACGAACCAAAGTTCGACTTGACGCGTTGCCGCGTTATTTTTAAATAAAGTTATAGCGCTCAATGGCACGTACACAGAATATAAAACAATTTTTATGGAGAAAAAGGTAGTCCGCTCACTATATACAATGGAGCCTTGCGTGCCTGGTTTGTCGCTCTTCAAAGTATCTCACACAAGGCTGCGGTGGCCTCTCTCTCTCTGTCACCGTTGGTCACTGATCCAGCCGCATCTCGTCCGCCGGGGGAAAGGGACTGCGGTGGCCTCTCTCTCTCTCTCACCGTTGGTCACTGATCCGATCGCATCCCGTTCGCCGGGGGAAAGGGAGGAAGTGCATCGTTTCTCCGTTCGACGGCGCCGAGGCAGCACGTCCTGATCTGCGGTACACGTCGTTCTCTCTGACCAAGCTCCGGCGCTGCAGGGCCTACGCCACCTGCTCGCAGATTCCGCCCGCCGCCGCTCACCTAGTTACATCCCGACAACCTCCAGGTATCCCCTCCGGCCTTGCTCCACTGCCCGTCTTCCCACGTCGCTGCATGTGGATCTTCCATAGTTCTTTGCCAAAACGTAGCTCGTCCAGCGTACTTTCCATATTGCATTCTCGTCCTCACACCATTTTAGACAAACACAACTGTGTTGTTATTTTCCCTTAGGGCAAGGAATATGCTTCTTTTTTGTCGTCGCATGTGTCATCAACTGTTATTGGCCAGTAATTGTTTCCTTTCTACCTCTTTTTTACAAACAGGGCTATCCATTTCACCTCGTTGCTATTGCAACCTTTTGGTGAACTTCACAAATCACTTTTTTCTTAAGAGTGTTTTGTGCAGTTGTACTAAAATGTCACATGGGCAACGTCTCTATATTTCAGTGCGACTACACAAAGGGAGATTGGTTTTGCTCTATCCTCCTCATCCAACTCCGAGCCTAATCTTCTCCAACTAGTTAGTCTTAAGAGAGACTGCAAAGGTGACTGGCTTCTATTTATGTGTTTATTGTTTCATCAGCGGTCCTCTATTATCATAATCACACTTAATATCTTTTGAATAGGGACGCTCAGCTCTATTTTAGTGGAACTGCACAAAATGATCGGAATGTTGCATGGTCGAGACAGCTACTTTTTTTCCCAACATGCCTTGTTGATTTTGACTCGTACTACTGCGCTTGGCTCGTCGCCTCTTCGTGAAGTCGGACAATGATGGTACTCCGCATGTTGGGTACTACAGTGTATGCCTCTGACAATCTGACACCGAATGCACTGATGCATGTCCAGCGAGGGTAGGTTGCATTAGTCAAAAGGCGTAAGCGAGCTTCACCTTGTCCTGCAAGCTTCTCCTTGTTCTGCGAGTTGACAGGACACACCAAAAAGTAGTGCTAGTCCATACTCCCTCCTTTCCGGTTAATATGGCTTAATCTTTTTTGTGGGTAAATGAGAGAGCTTTATTCATATATAAGAATTCTTAGGACGATCAGCCAAGACACTGGTCACTAGGAAGCGAGGTACCCCGAAAAAAGAAGTAGGAAGCGAGGTGTTTCATCAAGCCAGCTCTCGGCCACATTCAAAGTGTAGCAAGCACGGTTCGCACGAAGATGCGCCGCAAGGTTTGCTGACCTGTTTACATGCTGAATAACAAAAAAAGAGGAAATATTACCGAGCGCTACTATTTGTAACAGGATATGAGCCAGAATTAAGCAAGAATTGTGGCGAGTGTTCCATGCAATCAACTTCCATTAGCACATGTGAGAACCCTCGAAGAGAACCAAATGTGTTGAAGATTGCTTTATCACATTTTAAAATTATAATAAGAGTGCAGACGCTCCTCCATCCGGTTCCTAGTACTAGTATAGTATGTACCTTTATAGACTATATTAGTAGTACTAGTACTAGTAAACTTTGCGCTTGGCTGTTCGCCTATTCGGGAAGTCGAACAATAGTAGCACTAGTAGTATAGTGTATGCTTCTGGCAATCTGACACCGAATTAACTATTGCACGTCCACCGCCTGAGCGAGGGAGAGCTTGCATTAGTCAAAAGTTTCTCCTTGTCCTGCGAGCCACCGCGCGCAAGTAATGCTAGTCCATACTGCCTCCTCTCCGGTTAATATGGATTAATTTCAAACAAGATAAATACACTGTCTGCCACTGTATATTTGTAAAAATACGGTCAGTGGACTTCATAATACGCTCATTGCGCTCAATATATATATTTTCCGGTGTTTATACGGTCACTAGCTCACCCTGACTAAGTATGTGTGTGCATGCACGTGTAGGTTGAGCACTTAGCATGACCGTGTGTGTTCCGTCGTGTGCTCGGACATGCATGCATTAGGGCGCCGTGTGCATTTTTGCATCCATGTGTACGTGTGACTGTTGCATACACGTAGGGGGAGTACGTGTAGGGGCCACTAAGGAGCAGTCAAATCACACAATAAGTTAGTCGGAAGAAGCAACCATCATTTCACTCTTGAATGACACGTACGCAATATAAAATGGTTGATATGGAGAGAAAAGGAAAACCACTATATATACACTAGCAGGAGCCTAAGCTACAAGCCTGCTTGCTAAGGTTGCTCTCTTCACAAGCATAGAAAGAGGGGCCTGATCCCGCAGCTGGGGGAAGGGAACAATGTTCTGCATAGACGCGCTCGACATCTGCGAGGGAGAAAACCCACAGTCAATGCGTCCCAATCGGGGGTCACCGCGGTATGGGCCGATGCCGCTTCCCAACCGCACTTCTAGGTACAGCCCAACGTCCCAGGTAGTCCATCTCCCTTTTGGAACCGGCTTGCTCCACTGCCGTAGCTCCATCTCCATGTCGATCTTTCTCTACTTCTACCGGCTTCTACTTGTGATGAGTTTATGTCTCATGAACTAGTGCCAGTACTATTATTCTAATGACACTTTTTCAATATCTTTGCTACCAGGGATGCCCAGGTCAATTTTAGTGGAACTGCACAAAAGCATCGTACGATCCGAGGGTGCCAGCCGTCTTTCCTTCGACGGGTTCTACCTGGCGAGGGAATTAAATCATATTTAGGGTTTAGAGTTTAAGTCATAGTGATCCCATCAGTAGTTTTTCTTTCGTACACGCACTCACAAATTTTTTCTTTAGTTGTGAAGTAAATATTGGCTATGATCTGTGAATCACTGAGATGCATCAGCATGCGTGTTAGTTTTCCTTTGTATTTGATGGAATGTTGTAACGGGGCAACCTTGGAATAGGAATTAAAATGGAGTGGAAAGTTTCCATTTTTCGGGAGAAAAAATGGAAAATGAGAGAAACCAACGTTACGTTTCGTTGGATCGCGCTATCGAGCAAAACCAATGTTTAAATCACGTATGTCATGTTTGTGTCTCACCCTCCTCCACGGCTCGACCCCACACGGTAGCTCGGCATGCCACTCACCGCAAACCGAGTATATGATAACTTTCCCGCCTGCTTGTCGATGGATCGCGCCATGGAGTACTACTAGCACTACTGGAAGAGATTGACGAGTTGGGGGAGGACAGCTAGCTGTAGCACGGACTCCCAAGAACTTTTTACATGCATGTTGTAGCCGGCTATTGCGACCTTTGAACGTGGAGCAGCCGCGTGCACCCGGAAGCGGCGCGAGCGATGCTCTCTCGGACGGCGCGACGCTTCAATGCCGGCGCCAGTGAGAGGTTGCGTCCGCTCTGGCCAGGCATGAATGCGGCACTGACCATTTCGGGCGGGAAGCACGCGCAGGTGATGAAGAGGGTTCGGGTTGGTCAGGACCGGCCGTGGCAGCGGTCCGGACATGCGCAAACAAGAGATGTCGTACGTTTATTGCTGCGTATATAATTAACAACATAAATAATGTGCCAGTTGGACAAATAGGATTGGAGATGGAGATGGAAATGTAATTTTACGTAAACACGGATATGCATGTCTATGTCTATGTGTGTGTGCGCGATGACTCTCGCGACCTGGAAGCGAGGGCGTCTTTTTGATCGAGTTTTCTTTCTTGGTAGGTTAGAAAATCAGTTTGTCTAATTCACATCTTGATGTTATTTAAGGATATTACATCTAAGCTCCCACAAGTATATAATGTAGCAACAAGAAACAAAAAAAACTAGGACAAAAAAAATAGACCACAAACAGAGTGGACATCAACTTAGACATTTAGATGTGTCCTAGACAGACCCTTAAAAAATTGTCCGCCAGTTCTCGTTTCTTTTTTCAGGGAACACACGTATTCTATTTAAAACCACTGCTATGGAGAGATTTTTTTACTCCATTATAGCCTCTTGTTTGATAGAGTTTCTCGCGTCTCGCTCTCTCACCCTCTCCATATCAAAACAAATGACAGTGTCCACTCTATCTCTCTCCTCACCGGTGGTAATAGATCCGGCCGAATCCCGTCCACTGCGGGAGGTGAGGAGGTGCAGCGTTGACGTTGTCGCCGTCGGCGATGGAGGGAGCCGATGCGCACCGTCCTCTCGGAGCTGGCTCTAGCGCGGACGAAAATCCTCCGCGCCCTTGTTCGCTGCCGTCGTGTGGGCAGATCCTGCCCGCCCGCCTAAATGACATCTCGCCCACCTGAGGTATAACTTCTTGTACTGGTCCAACTCCCCAGGTTGATGCGTGCGGGTTTTCTTCTATGCGACTACTCCCCAGCTCCCCATGCATAGTAGCTAGGGTTGGTTGGCTGGTCCAACATCACCTACTAGTACTATTATAGAGGAAATGCCACTCGAAAAGTTTTCCTGATTTATGCCTTGGTGGAGGTATACATGTTGTTTCGAGAAAAAGTACATGGTGGTTGTGCGGTAATTATCCATATGGTGGTAGTACTATCACTGGTTAAATGAAGAAATGCTTTTTTTCTCGGGTATCCTAGTTTAGTTCCCAATAAGATATAATTATGATGCTTCTGTTTGTTGGTGTACTTTTCATTAACCCTTTTTATATTTTTGGTAACAGCGATGCGTGTCTCCATACCCGGGCATGTCTTCCTCAATTTTAGTGGAACTGCACAAAATTGGATGGCCATTGTTGTTCCGCCTCACTGTCCTCTGCCATGTGGTTCTTCCTTCCTCGAGCTTGATTACTGAGGAGAAACAGACCACAGTGAGGATTTGTCGAACTTCATAGGTGCCTCACCCAAACTTGATGCCAAATGGATGATGCATCACCACGATGACCTATCGATGCTCATGGTTGCGCCTCATGGTTGCGTCGGCTGGTGAAGCTGATCGATTTTCAATGAAAACAAGCTATCTTCCATCAGTTCTCTTTGCTTGTTACGCACAAAGATGATATCCTTTGTCAGTTCAACTTGGTTGCGTTGGAGACGCAGTCATCTTTCACGTTGGTGCAATTTTATCACACAATTGGCTATGAACCGAATGTTTCCTCGAAGAAGGATCGACGTTGGTACTAAGAGCATAAGTTTTGTATTGATTTCTAAGCCTTCTCACAACTTTGTCTCCAGCTCCCCTGTAATTTTATTTGTCCAGCTATTAACTTTGATTTAAAAAACGGTGTGGACTAAAAACCTGGATGGATGTAGTAGCCCTCCATTTTTATTTACTCCGCAAATTAGATTTGACTGAAGTCAAACTTTGTAATACTCTCAAACCTTTCCGATAATTGAAATTAAAATTCTTTATTTGTACACACTCTCACACATTTCCGATAATTTGGCGCATGTGTGGTTGTTCACTTAAGGGAGGGTAGTGTACCACACGTGAAGGACGGGAAGTGCGACCAGGACGCGTGGGCGTGGATCGTTAGTTCATCGGAATTAGTACTAGTTTTCTTCACTGTACATTAAATAAAGAGTTTCGTATCGTACTTACACAATTTAAAACGATTGTTATGGAGAGAATAAGAAAACCACTCCACTATATATTAGTCGTATACTCACGAGAGTACTATATGGACGCAACTTCATTGACTTAGTGCATCTGCCTTTGGGTTTATGACAGGTGGGCCCAAAATGTGGCTGGCTCACCTGTCATATAGCCAAAAGCAGATGGAGTGAAGGCACCGGAGCTCAATCCATAGTACATTAGTATATATATAAGCGGGAGCCTCAGCGCTTGTTCGCTAGGGTTTGCACTCTCCACACGCTCGCCGCAATACATATATGTTACACGCTGGAGGCTCAGCGTTCATTTTCTAGGGTTTGCTATTTTCACAGTCTCTCACCCTCTCTTCACCAGATCTAGACAAGACTGCGTTGGTCTCTTTTGTCTCTCTCCCCCCTCACAGCTGGTGAAGGAGGCGTTTGTATCCCGTCGCACCGGGAAGGGGAGGAGGTGCAATGTTAACTCTATCGCCTTCGACGAGGGAGGCAATCCACTGCCGGCTGCGCTGTTCTCTTTCACCCAGCGCCTGTGCGGGAGGGCCACCGACCCCTTCTTCCTCGGTGTCGTACGTAGTGTGGACAGATCCGGCCTCACGCCGCACGCCTTGCCACATCCTGACGACCCTAAGGTATAAGTTTCTCTGAAACCGTCGTTGCTCTAGCTGCATGTGGTTCTTTTTCGATCTGTAGTCGAATCTAGGTCTTGGTTCAAAGAGGAAAGAAAGGTGCGGTGGGTTGGAGCATGAATCTAGGACGTGGTTCAATGAGGAAAGGAGGGAGGAAAAGTAGTATAGACTGGCTATCCAGCCACTTTGTTGGTCGAAAAGGAAAAAATGGGGTAACCCAGTACACACATCTATAAGGAACCAATCTCTTTGTTGAAAATGAAAATAAACTGGGGGGGGGGGGGTCGGGTAGTTTCTGCAGGACTAGATTTGCTGCCCTCACATAGGAAAAAAGTTCAAAGAGAACAAATATGGGACCAACATAGATATGCTTCTTGCCTACGTACTCTGCATCACCCATTTATACGTGTGGACGCACATGGTGCTAGCATGTCCTATACAACAATTTTGCTGTTGTTAATCTAAGAATGCCGCCGAAAAATTGAAGTAATGCCACTGTTAAAAGTAAATCACATTTTTTAACGAATGTTGTTTCAAGAGAGTGTCTCTGTTAATATGAATCAATGCAACCGTTTTAGAAATGCTACTATCCTACTTTGTTTTCCATCCAAGATAAGTTAGATGCTTCTTTCTATCACCGTTTGTTTCATCCTCCTTTATTGGCAAGTAATTGTTTCCTTTTTTGCCTCTATTAAAACAGGGGTATCAATTCAACTTGTTGCTATTGCGAAATTTTGCTTCGTTACTCAAAACACTTATGTTTTAAGAGTGTTTTGTGCAGTTCAACTTGAATGCCACACTGGTGACTTTGCTTAATTTTGGTGGAACTGCACAAAAGGAGATCCGAGATTTGTTTCCAGTGTTCCTGTCGAGTTGTTTCAAATTTTGGTCTCAACCACATGATATCTATTCAACTTGTTGCTATTGCGACATTTTGCTTCGCTACGCAAAACACTTTGCTTGATTTCAGTGCAACTGCATAAAAGGAGATTGGATTTCCTATTCGTGTTTGCTGATTCGTATTTTATCCTGGTGTTCTCATGAAAGGTCAGTACAGGCCTTCATCCACATGATTGTGCAGTGTGCTTTGAGATGTTGTGCTACCTGTATTGGTACTATTTTAAATAAATGTTGAATTGAAGCTATTGTATTGCTGTCTTTTCCCATTAAGCAGTGAACAAAAATGGGACCAACCCAGACATGATGCTTGTTGCTTTGTTACAACAAACTCTGCATCACCCCCTTTATAAGTAGATGGAAGCACATATTGTTGTTGTGCCCACTCTCCCCTAGAACTGTTTATGCTTTTCGTTAATCTAATGCCGCTGGTAAAATTAAGCAATGCCACTCTCAGAATTAATTAACTATTGAATCTTAGTTCAAAACTGCAACACTTGTTAGGAATGGTACTATCCTGCTTTATAGTTCTTTCTACATGTTTAACCAAGGTATTGTTAAGATAATGTCTCTTTAAAAATGAATCAGTTGCATTGTTTTAGGAATGGTACTTTTCTGCTTTGTCATTCTTTATACATGTTGAAACAAGGCATTGGTAAGATAATGTCTCAGTCAATATGAATGAATCACACTGATGGAGAATTGCTACTCTCCTGCTTTGTTTCCCATTAAGACAAGTCATCAACCGTTATTTCTCAGTAATTGTTTCCCTTATAACTATTGTTGCTTATAGGGATATCAAAATTAAAGCTCGGTTTTATTCCGACTTCGATTTTAGTTGAACTGCACAAAAGGAGCCAATGTGTCCAAGGCAAACTGCTGCGTTACTGGGTCCAGTTGGTCGTTCCACTTTGCAGAAAGAAGCAGTCACTGGTTGCGGTACATTACAGAAGGAATGACCAAGAAGCTTTACAGAGTATTATTAGACACCGGTGACATGACTAGTCTGCAGAGACCATTGGCAATTTAACAACATGTGGAGTGCCCTGGGCAAAAAGTGCCCAAACAAGTACAAGAAGCTATGACAAGACACGATCATAGGCATTACATATTTTGAATGGGAAAAGCTTGTCAAAGTTTAATCATTGATGTTAGCAAGAAGACGTTAGTTTAATATATTGGAATTGGAAAACCTTGTCAAAATTTGCTCATTGATGTTAGCCAGAAGACATGCATTTGAAATTTTTTAGTGGGGCGCCCTTGCTGTGAGCAGCGTCGAGTGTTTTTTCCTATTCCTATGTTCAGTTTAGAAGTAAATAGTTACTCTGCTGAGATATTCCTGTGTTAAGAGTTTGTTCTGAATATTGTCTATGTAATGCCAGGCCTTGTGTTTGATTGCAAAGTTGAGCTTGGAATGTTGTGGCATGCGGCATCACGAGCTGTTCACCGTGCCTCCTGAGAATAATGCTTCGTATTGTTTTGCATAGCGATCTAATGCCAGTGATTTGCTTGTTAAGAAGATCATCCTCTTCTGTTGTTTCCGTGCGTAAGAAGTTCATCGTCTGATGTTTCATTCATAGCCTATACGACATGTCGGGTAGGTTAGACGTGAAACTATATGATCTTCCGACCAACTCATGATATTAGGCCGTGATTGGATCGTTGTTTTCCAACCAAAACCGCTTGTAAAACTGACGCTTGTAAATTAAAGCAGATGGTCTCGGGCGAAGGCGCTTGGTTGGTCGATTTCGACTAGTAAAATATCGGAAGTACTTCACACACGATAAAAACATTGAATGACACTCGGACGATTGATAATCCAGCCGTTAGCTGCTATTTCGGCCTTGCCCATGGATGGCATGATACGCTCGTCATGCATGTATCGTCTGGTAATGTCGTCCATATAGCAGTGCTCATAAAATATACACTGGTCTCTCAAATTACACGCGTAACCCGTCGGTTTTACTTACAGACTTCGGGCCTTCCGATGACGAGTAAATTACACTTGTATGTTAATACAGGTTTGAAATAAACCAAAGCTCCCAAGCGCGGCCTTACCGTTTCATGCTGTCTCAGTTTCTCGAAGGTGCTCATAGGTGTTCGATGATCCTGGCTTCCTGAATGAGCAGCGGGCGCTGTATCAGACCTCCATAGGGCCCGCGAGGCCCTCTCCATTGTCCTTCGAGTTGTTGCGCTCGCCGTGGCGCCGAGCATTGTTAACATGGTCAACGGACATGAGGATTCAGGAAATTACTTTATTTTGACTAGATGACACTAGGGACCCACTAGGGCCATAGCCGTACGTACGCAAGTGCCTCCTTATTATGTACAACTATTTTTTTTCTTTCTCCTGGTTTCCTGACATCACGGTCCCACACCATTGTCAACCTATGTAGTCAATATAAACGAGAGAATTGCACAAAGTGCGGCCGACAGCTGGGACCAAGCAGCTCGAGCAGTATTTGTGTTTTTGAGGCGTGAGCACTGCAGAGTTTTTCTTGGCGATGATTTCGTTGTTGTTCAGAGGAGAGCAGTGTATTAACTGGGCGGGCTATGGCCCGTCTAGCCCAGGCCAGATATCCAGCCAGATACTACTTTTTTCAAGATGAAAATAGCTAGCCCAGCTATACGTCTTTTTCAGGAATACCCAGGCCAGGTCAACTTGTTATTCTCCGCCCCGCTGGGCTGCAAATCTTTCCTAGGAGGGATGCATTAGGCTTAACAAGAAAATGGGCTTTAAAAATAATAAATGGGATGTAATTATAAAAACTGGGCAGTAACTATAAAAAATGCAGCAAACACGAAATTAGTTTATAAAATATTATTTATGGATTTTCATTGTTGCGCGCGCAATGTTTCGTTGGATTTTTACGTAATACAAATTTATATTTAATCTGACTAGAAATTTCGGGATAAAAATATTTCGGATCCCATCAAAATGTGGGAAATTTTATTGAATTCTGTCTTCAACGGTTGGTTGAAATTATTAATCGTTGTCCTAGCTAGAAAAAGGGTTGTACTTTTAACAAACTGTAAATGGGATGTTGTAAATTCCATTAGAATTCAAAAATGGGATGTACATTCTTACAAAATGCAAATGGGCTATAAGTTCTCTGCCACACACTTATGGGCCTACTAAGTGACCCGTCCCCTAAAAAAATAAGTTGACGTGTATGCAAGGCTTTGTCAACTTATTATAGTCAACACACGGTTCTTGCAGCAGTGGCCGTTGGATATCTATCCAACGGATGTCGTGCTTCTTCTTCAATCTCGGATATTCTTAGCTTCGGCCGCCCAAAAAATGATTCCTCCCCCTCACATCTGGGGCGCACCGTTTCGGAGGCTGACCTGTGGGCCTACTAAGTTGGAGCATACCAAGGGCTTTGTAAATTTAGTCAATATAAACGATTCTAGCTTCAGTGACCGTACGATGTCCATCCAACGGCCATAGTGCTTCTTCAACCTCTGGTCTTCTTGGTCCAGCCGCCCAAAGCAGCGCTGGTCGTGCCGCCTGCTCCTGCCTCCCGTGGCCGTCTGTGCTGCCGCGGAGGCCTCACCGCCCCCATACTACTCCCACCGCTGGCCAGGCCATCCCTCCACTCACCCACACCCCCTGTTATTCTACGACGACGACAGCCTCACACCGCAGCCGAATGAGTGAACCCTCGTACTCCTCTCCGTGCGGGCTTCCACTACTGAGTCTTCCCCGGCTCCGCGTCGTCCCCTTCCTAGGCATCTCCGTCGTCCACCGCCCTGGTGCTCTCGGCGCGGCATGGTCAACATGGTCAACGACTGACTTCCATCGGAAGAGTACTGTATGTGGAGAGGCTGACAGCTGGGTCCACGGCGGCCGCAAGGAAGTGCCTCCTTATTACGTGCAAAATAATTATTCCTCCACCTGACAGCAGGGACCCACCAGACCGGCCACCTTATTTCACGAAAAAACGTTTCCCCACTGACTGCTGGGACCCATCGGATGGGCCACCGTATTTCGTGAAAAAAACATTCCCCCAGCTGTCAGCTCGGACCCACCGGAAGTGCCTCTTTATTACGCACAAAAAAATGAATACTCCCCCTGCTAGCTGGGACTCACCCTGGTGGGAAGCTGACTTGTGGGCCTACTAAGTTGATGGGGACGGAGGGCTTTGTCAACTTAGTCAATATGAACGATTCTAGCTCCAGTGACCGTACGATGTCCATCCAACAGCCGTAGTGCTTCTTCAACCTCTGGTCTTCTTGCTCCAGCCACCCAAAGCAGCGCCGGTCATGCCGCCTGCTCCTGCCTCCCGTGGCTAGCTATGTTGCCGCGGAGGCCTCACCGCCCCCTACTATTCCCACCTGAGGCCAGGCCCTGCGATGACGACAGCCTCACACCGCAGTCGAACGAGTGAATACTCATACTCCTCTCCGTGTGGTCATCCACTGTCGCGTCTTCACCGACTCTACATCATCCCCTTCCTAGGCCTCGCAGTCGTCCACCGCCCCGGTGCTCTCAGCGCGGCGTGGACAATGTGGTCAAGGAACGACTTCCATCAGACGTGGACTGTACATCGAGAGGCTGATAGCTGGGTCCACGGTCGCAGCAAGGAAGTGCCTCCTTATTACGTGGAAAATAATGATTCCTCCACCTGACAGCAGGGACCCACCAGACGGGCCACCATATTTTGCAAAAAAAATGTTTCCCTCCTGACTGCTGGGACCAACTAGCTACACCTTCGCACGCAAGGAAGTGCGTCCGGGCAAAAAAGACCAAAACGATTCGCCCCCTTGACTGCTGGGACCCACCAGCTACATCTTCGCACGCAAGGAAGTGCCTGACAGTCGGGACCCACCTGGTCGAAGCGTACTTAGCATTGTCATTCTGGTCATGAAAGTGTACGTACATACTGGTCGATGTAGAGGCACGCACATGTCATAGTAGAGGCGCGCACGTGTCGTAGTAGAGGCATGCACGTAGCATGTACACGTACGTACAACGGCGAGGGTGCAAGAAAGAAAATACGGCTACGTACATACATACGGGCAGGGTCTCGAACGCATAATCGTGCATACGTACATGGATGGGGTGGAACGGAGAAACAGAGTTGTCGTCGTGTTCATGGGGAGCCAACTGGCTGGGTCGGAACGGAATGTGTGGTCGTGTTCATCAGGAGGGCTTGGACGGAACAGGCGATGGAAACGAGGCCTGGCGTACCGCACAACGGAGGAAACGGACCTTCTACGTTCGGAATGGGGTCCTTTTGATCAGGAGGGGCGTACCGCAAAACAGAGGAAATGGACCTCTTACGGTCGAAATGGGGGTCCTGTTGATCGGGAGGAGTGTGGCGTACCACAAAACAGAGGAAACGGACCGCCTACGGTCGAAACGGGGGTCCTGTTCATCGGGAGGGGTGTGGTGTACCGCAAAACGGACAAAACGGACCTCCTACGGTCGAAACGGAGGTCCTGTTCATCGAGAGGGGTGTGGTGTACCGCAAAACGGGACTCCACAGGATACTGTTCATCTGCACCGTCGACCTCCTCCAGCCTCCACGGGCTACCGTCGACCTCCTCCAGCCTCCACGGGCTCCTGTTCATCCAGCCTCCCCCGCGCGCTACTCCACCGGCTACTGTTCAACCACCCCTCCACCGTCTACTGTTCATCTATCCCTCCACCATCTACTGTTCATCTAGCCCTCCACACCACGGGGTCCTGTTCAACCACCCCTCCACGGCCACCCCTCCACCGTCTACTGTTCATCCAGC
>NC_041393.1:664354831-664358769 GCF_002162155.2 Triticum dicoccoides
CGCCACCGCTCACTGTTCATCCACCGCCCCCCCCCCCACAACGCTCACTGTTCATCCAATCGATCGGCTTCAGTTAGCAGAAGTAGCGAAGGAATCGCTCCATTGGGTTCAGTTAACAGCCATCGATCGATCGCTCGGGTTCAGTAACGCGTAGCCTGCAGTGCAATCGCTCGGGTTCAGTTAGAGCCCAACGCCTCGCTCGGGTTCAGTTAGAGCCAACGCCTCGCACACACGCGCGTACGTGTACGAGAGAAACGAGCATCGCTCGGCCCCCGACCACCCACCGTAACCGGCAACTCCCCAAAATTTTCCTCCCCCTCGCTTCAACCACGGTTTTTTCCCTCATGGACGGCCCAAAGAATGTCATGCAGCTGCATCCCCGTCCCGCCCAGGACAAAAAGCCCATTTTCTGTCATGATTTTTTGTCATAGAAGTAGGAGCCCACCACATCTACGATGATACTGGGTTTTGTCATAATTATCGTCATAGAAGTGTCATTTGTATGACAGAAAAAATTTCGTTCGGCCCAAAATGTCACGGATGTGTCTTTTTTTTGTAGTGCTCGTACTCACCACGGTAGAGGATGCACTTATTAGGGCATGCCTGTATCTTGTGCACCTCTAACCCTAGAGGGCAGACAGCCTTCTTTGCTTCATACGTACTCTCTGGCAATTTGTTGTCCTTTGGAAGCATATTCTTTATCATTACCAGCAACTTTCCAAATCCCTTGTCAGATACACCATTCTCTGCCTTCCATTGCAGCAATTCCAGTGTGGTGCCCAACTTTTTTTGTCAGCTTTGCAATTCGGGTACAACAATTTCTTGTGATCCTCTAACATGCGCTGCAACTTCTTCTTCTCCAAATCACTTGCGTAGTTTCTCTTTGCATTGGCAAAGGCCCGACCTAGATCATCAGCGGGTTCATCTGATGCCTCTTCTTCAGCTTCTTCCCCCATTGTTGTATCATCGTATTCAGGGAACCCATGGCCAGGATAGCTGTCGTCGTCCTCTTCTTCTTCATTGTTTTCCATCATAACCCCTCTTTCTCCGTGCTTGGTCCAAACATTATAGAGGGGCATGAAACCGGACTCGAATTGGTGGACGTGAATGGTTCTTGACATAGAGTAATTATGACCATTCTTATAGCCAGCACATGGACAAGGCATAAAACCATCCGCCCGCTTGTTTCCCTCAGCGGCAAGCAGAAAAGTATGCACGCCGTTAATGAACTCGGGAGAGCATCGGTCATCATACATCCATTGTCGGCTCATCTTCATTACACAACACCGAATAGACCAAATTAATAAAAGTTCATACATAAAGTTCATATACAACACTTAATTAAATGCAACATACAAATAACTCTCTAGCTAAAGAATTTAAATGCAACAACAAATGCGATCAAGATCGCAACTAAGGTAACAATTGATCCAACAACATAATGATACCAAGCCACACTATCAATGGCATATTTTCTAATCTTTCTAATCTTCAAGCGCATTTTCTCCATCTTGATCTTGTGATCATTGACGACATCGGGAACATGCAACTCCAATTGCATCTTCTCCCCCTCAATTCTTTTTCAATTTTTCTTTCAAATACTCGTTTTCTCTTTCAACTAAATTTAACCTCTCGAGAATAGGGTCGGTTGGAATTTCCGGTTCACATACCTCCTAGATAAAAATATCTATGTCAACTTGATGGGCATAATTTGTCATAAACACGAAATGCAACAACTAGTTTTAAAAGAGAATATACCACATCCGAATCATAACAAGGACGAGGGCCGACGGGGACGGACATCAAAACCATGGCACTATGTATAACAAACAACATACGGGTAAGATAATTATACGAGTAACTATATATCCAAATCACACAAACATTAATTTGGTCATGTAAAACATTCATGAACAAGAGCCTCACCACAAGGTGGTGCCGGCGACGGGACGGTGCGGGCGATCGACGGTGGTTACGACGGAGATTTAGAAGGCACTAAGTAAACCACACCTACATATGCAAACTAAGTCTTATTTTTGACCTCAAATTACATATAAATCAAATACTAGCACATATAATTCCTCCCAAATTACTAAACTCACAAATTAATCACTATACAAAGCATTGCAAGAGCTAATCTAGCAATGAGATATGAAAGGACAAAGTTGCTAACCTTTGTGATCATTTGAATGGATGGGGGCCTTTAAATCTTGACAAATTTTGGGCAAAATGTGTGATGAGCTCGAGGAAGAGAGGGGAAGAACATAGGAGGAGAGGGGAAAGGGGATGAATAGAGCGAGCTCGGGTGGACGAATGGTTTATGTAGGATGACCTTTAGTACCGGTTCGTGGCACGAACCGGTACTACAGGTGCTGGAGGGGCCCCAGACTGACAACATCCTGCCACCACTCTCTTTAGTACCGGTTCGTGGCACGAACCGGTGCTAAAGGTTCGCCACGAACCGGTGCTAATGAGAGCGGCCGGCTAGCCGTTGGAACCGGCACTAATGGACACATTAGTGCTGGCTCAAAATCAAATCGGCACTAATGTGCTTCACATTTGACCCTTTTTCTACTAGTGATAATCATAGCCTTCTTCTTGTATCGGTATTAAGGGGTCACCGGAGCCATCATAATCATAGCCTTCTTGTTCAATCCCCTGTCCTTCCAGACCATCGCTGTCATTGAGAAACGACGCAACGACATCACTTCCTTTTGCAATTATGTCCCCCAACATTGCTTCTGTTGCTTCCTCTCGGGGTGCTCCATAGTTTCTGCAAATATTTTCAATGTGGCAATTATTATTCAAACATGCAGATGGATATATTAGTGGCAAACATAGAACTAGCAAGCTAATCATAATAAGGAATCATATTAGTGGCCTCAATGCTGCTTCTCTAGGGTTTGGGGTGGCCTCGGCAATGCTTCAAGGGTTTGGGGTGGCCTCGAGAGAATTTGTCGGGTAGGGGCGCGAAGGGAGGGGGTAGGAGACAAACATCATTTTTTTTCTAGGGTTTGGGTGTCCTCGAGAGTTTTGGTCGAGTGAGAGAGCCGCGGGGGGTGCTCCCGTGGTATAAGTTATCACAGTCGAGAGGAGGTATATATATCGATCGCCCCTCATGTCGAAGTTATTCGGGAGGGGGTTATATCGACAACGACGACATACATACATGGGAAAATAATGTTATCGGGGAGGGGGTATATCGACCCCCCCCCCTCGTGTTGAAGTTATCGGAAGGGCGTATATCGACAACGACATATACCCGATAAAAATTAAGAAGACAAAAGAAGAAATAAAAAGAGGAGAAGAAGAAAGGAATAGAAGAGAAGTGATCGAAGAAAAAAAGAAGAAAAAAAAGAAGAAGAAGAAAGGAATAGAGAAGAAGAAGAAAAAAATAGAAAATATTCTATTTTCTCTTCTTCTCCTCTATTCCTTTCTTCTTCTCCCCTTCTTTTTCTTATTTTTTCCTCTTCTTATATATTTCTCCTCTTCTTCCTCTCCTCTTCTTCTCCTTTCTTCCTCTTCTTATTTTCATTTGTCCTCTCATTCTTTTTCTTCTTCTTCCTTTCCTAGCAAGATATTTAAAAAAATTCTAAAAATTAAACTAACCTAAAATGTACTAAATCAGAGAACATATATAGATAAAAATTTTCTAAAAATCTAACTTGCATATATGTATACTTTAAAACATCATTACAATTGAAAAACAATACATGCATACATACAAAAAACATGTAAAAAATACATGCATACATATATAAACATACATAAAAAATACATATATCTAAAAAATACATACATATATGAAAATCTAAAAACATGTAAAAAATCTAACAAAAATTAAAAAAAGGAATTAATCTAATAAAAATTAACCGGGGGCGGCTGGCGACGGCGACGGCGCGGGCGTCTGGCGACGGTGACGACGGGGGTGGCGAGGG
>NC_041393.1:664358949-664375417 GCF_002162155.2 Triticum dicoccoides
TTGGTGCCACCAACTGGGACCAAAGGTCTCTTTTCAGCAGCCCATAGGGCGGGAAGCAAAGGCCTTTGGTCTCGGTTGGTGGCACCAACCGGGACTAAAGGGGGGAATTGGTACCGGTTGGTGCCACGAACCGGTACCATTGCACCCTTTAGTCTCGGTTGCTGCCCGTGTCGCGGCCAAAGTTTAGTCGCACCTCGCTAGCTGAAGAGGGGTCGCACCTGTTTATAAGCGCGACTCTGCCCACCCATTTGAACTCCTCACTATTGTAGGACTACTGGTCTAAACTTGTGTCTCTGCATGTGGGCCTACTGGGCCGTCTGCGGGCCTGAATCCTGGCCCAACAGGGTTCCTAGTCGTATTCAGGCCGTGGTGGCCCAGTAGGTGGCAATTTTTTTATTTTTTCCCAGTTTATTTGTTTTCTTTTTTGCTTTATTTATTTTTTTTTATTTTTTTTTGTTTTGTTTATAATTACTTATTTATTTTATTTTATGATATTAATTTTTGCTATTAAAGTTTCTAACAAAAAAGTTCTTTATGAAAATTCTTTTTGCTTTTATTGATTTTGAACAAAAAATACTTTGATAATTTTAGTTTCATAAATTTATTTATGTTATTAAAGTTTATTCTATTTTATTTTATTTTGTTTCTGCTTATATATTTTATTATAGTTTATATTATTTTATTTTAAATTACTTATTTATTTTATTTTATGATATTTTTCTTGCTATTATAGTTTTTCTGTGTTCAAACTGCACCATTCAAAGCCACATCATCCAATTTACAACCCTTTCTGACTTCATTTGTTATTTTTCATGCATTTACTGATTATTTTGAGCTACAAGACCATAAAATTGAAAAGCATTTGAAATGAACTCTAAAAAGGTTCCAAGTTGGCATGGTATCATCATTTCACCCGCATAGCATGTGCGAGAAAGTAGAGAGGGTTATGGCAAAAACTGGATGCACTTCGTGTACAAAACAGACAATCTCTTTTGAAGTATCAGGGTTTCATACGAAAACTCGTCTGTTACAAAGGGATTTCATTTTTTTGAACTTATGTGAACTCCATAGTTTTTCTATGTTCAAAATGCACCATTCAAAGCCACATCATCCAATTTACAACCCTTTCTGACTTCATTTGTTATTTTTCATGCATTTACTGATTATTTTGAGCTATAAGACCATGAAATTGAAAAGCATTTGAAATGAACTCTGAAAAGGTTGAAAGTTGGCATGGTATCATTATTTCACCCACATAGCATGTGCAAGAAAGTACAGAGGGTTACCGCAAAAACTCGATGCACTTCGTGTACAAAACAGACAATCTCCTTCAAAGTATCAGGGTTTCATACGGAAACTCGTCTGTTAAAAGGGATTTCATTTTTTTGAACTTATTTGAACTCCATAGTTTTTCTGTGTTCAAAATGCACCATTCAAAGCCACATCATCAATTTACAACCCTTTCTGACTTCATTTGTTATTTTTCATGCATTTACTAATTATTTTGAGCTATAAGACCATGAAATTGAAAGGCCACTACTAGGGAAAACCTTATACACAGAATCTTACCAGCAGCACGGTTTAAAAACAAACGCTACTGCTAATTAGCAGTAGCGATCTTGACGAAAGCTCGCTACTAATAATGCGGTAGCAGTAGCGCCCTAGATGAAACGGGTGCTACTACTATAATTGCCATGGTGTTGCCTCCAGGCTAGACATAGTAGTAGCGCCCTTCCATGGACGTGTTGCTGCTAAAGTACTTAGTAGCAACGTTATTCTTCAAAACTCGCTGCTGCTAAGTATTGCACCTAATTAAGTTTAGACTTATCAGTAGCGTTTTTACGTAAAACGCGCTATTGCTAGGTTAGCTATAGCGCGTTTACTAAAGTGCGCTACTTCTAGTTCGACTTAACCACCCGCGGGCTCAAAATTTTGCTAAGTCCTCCATTTCCCCCTGTTCCCCTACTCCTCTATCGCCGCCGCCCGAGCCTGCCCTCACCGCCACCGCCCGAGGCCGCCCTCAACCTGACCGCCGCCACCCTCAACCTCACCGCCACTGGCCGAGCCCGCTCAGCACCGGCGCCTCCCGATCCCGAGCCCGACCTCACCGCCCCTACCTCTCCATCGCTGAGCACCTCCCTGTTACCATCTGTCCCCTCTCTGTAAGCCCCCCACCCCCTTTCTCTCTGCTTAGTTAGTACTAGATGTTTTTTAGTAGTAGTAGATGTTAATTTAGGGTTCATAGTTAATGATTTTTAGTAGTAGTAGATGTTAATTAGTAGTAGTGATGGTACTAGTTAACTAGGGCAGTATGGTTAATAGTAGATGTTTTTTACTATTGTATAATGTAGTTTATTTTTACTGTTTTAGTAAGTGTTTAAAATAATTAGTAAGTAAATTAATAAACTAGTTGAACTAGTTTTGTTTTAGTTGAACTAGTTTAGTAAGTAAATTAATAAACTAGTTGAACTAGTTGGATTAATAGAACTAATGTATTTTTAGTAAGATAATTAATATAACTAGTTGAACTACTTTATTTTTAGAAAGAACTAGTTTTTTTCTATTTATAGTAAGTTTATATTTAGTAAGAACTAGTTGAACATGTCATATTTGTTGTTATTTTTTTAGTTCAAGCAATTATTCGGGATATATTAGTGATAACTTATAGGGTTTTTGCTTTTGCAGAAATCAAGGAGCTCCTCCATCATCCCCGCCGTCGTCCCCGTCACCGACCCCCTCCGACCTCGAGTGAGAGCAGCCAAATATCCATGTATTTCTTGTATTGCTCAAATAGGATATGTGGTTACCCAAGTGGCCGGGCATTTTCAGGTTACACCTCCGAGGGGCCTATGTTTTGCCGGAGTGTTGATTAATTTCCGTTCGATATGTCCCTTTTTAGCAAAGGTCATGCTGGATTTTTCCGTCAATTCTGGCATGACTTGTGCTAGAATATGTAGGAAATATCGAGTGGCCTGGATTTTCTTGAAAAATAATGATCTAATTTAGGTTTTTTAGTACATATATTTAATTGTACAAGTTTAATCTTTGAATTATGAACATAGGAAATGTCGTACTCGGATGACGATAGTCTCCCGGGGGAGTGCAGCTGGTGCCACGATGATTGAGATCTGTGCGATAGGTTCCTTCAGCTGGACGAAGATCGGCGCTTTAGCATTAAGCTCGAGGACACCTTCGATGTTGAAATGGTACGCAACAACGACAAGTGTTATTTCATGATTAAGCATGACTTCAACTATTTCAACGTCTAATTTTCATCTTTTACAATTCGACTAGCTTATCCCATGCCATGCAAGACGCTATGTCTTGGAGAGGATGGGTTTTGAAGACCATGAAAATTTTGAAACAAACAAAATACACCTAAGGACCCATCATGATATGGATTTTGAAGTAAATCTATACAATTCTCAGAGTGTAACCCATTTTGGTTGCCAAAATTGGGAAGCACTTTGCGAAATGTATGGTTTTTATGATGGTATGATTGTCACCATGGATCTTGGTGATCCTGACATCGAGCAAGACAATATGGACATTTGGGTCCTTGTTGATACGCTTCCGATTCTACCACAATGTGAGTTTCTCAAACATAGTTATTAACTAATTTATATTGTTTTTTATTTCAAAATAGTTGACAGCTTATTTCCATTGACAGCTTATTTTGACTCTTCAAAGAATGTGCGGAAGATGGTAGACAAAACCCACTACACTGATGGCTCCGAATTAACTTATAAGGAGAAAAGTCATCTAATTGCATTTTGTACTTATCTTGAGAATTACAATACCTATTATCGAACTCCTCCAAATTATGGTGAATACGTGCCACTAGTGCATATGTTGAACCACGGTAACTTCTATGGAGATACCCTAGTAAGATTTTTTTACTATTACGACATCCGTGCATCTTTTGCATACTTATAAAACTAGTACATCATTGCTAACTACGAAGTTATTACTATGTTTTTCAACAGAAAATCCCGATGGATTGTCTGCCTCATCTGATGTATCAGAATGGTCGCCTTGCAGTTCTGAACATACAGCCAGGTCAATCTAGGGAGCTCAACTGTGCATATCGGATTTCTAAAACCGGTGAACACATGCTAATCAAAGAACGGAAAAAATGTTTGGACATTCGCAAGGAGGTCCTTGGAAGTAACATTAAGCGAAAGGCAAGAATTGGAGACAGGATAATCTCCATTCTCCATAATGGAGAGTCAGGGGCTATCTTGTTTATTGCTATTTTACCTTAGAGAATATAGTAGGTCCAAAGAGAATGTAGTAGGTCCTATGAGGTACAATATGTTTATTATGTGGTAAAATGTGTTAGAGTTGCTGATGAGGAGTACTTGTGATTATGACTAGTGACCAATTTGCTATGTGATGTCTCATTGATGAAAATGATGATCTTCAGGAGGTGTTATATGACAATGATGTATTATGATGATAAGTTGTTAATGATATGATGATGATGATGATGATATTTATTATATCATTGGGTCAAAGAACCGCGAATTAGTTTCAAGTGGATGGACATCCACTTGAAACTAGTCCACGGTTCTTTCACCCCGTGATGTAATAACTCATTATGATGTAAAAACAATCTCTAAATTCCTGTTGTATGAAAACTTGTGTAAAGGTGTATGTATACAACATGAAATAAAAAAATACGAAATAATAGTAGTAGCGCGGGCAGAGAGAAGCCCTACTACTAATTACCAGTAGCGCTCCTCTGGGAAAGCGCCACTACTAAGTCGATTTAGCAGTAGCGTTGGTTGGGGAACGCTGCTGCTAACCTTTAGCTGTAAAGTCGTACCAGTAGCGCTACAACCCGCGCTACTGATAGGCCTAAAACCCTCGCTGCTGCTAGGCTTTTCCCTAGTAGTGAGCATTTGAAATGAACTCTGAAAAGGTTGAAAGTTGGCATGGTATCATCATTTCACCCACATAGCATGTGCAAGAAAGTATAGAGGGTTACGGCAAACACTGGATGCACTTCGTGTACAAAACAGACAATCTCTTTTGAAGTATCAGGGTTTCATATGGAAACTCGTCTGTTACAAAGGGATTTCACCCACATAGCATGTGCAACATATAGCTCTCCGGAGCATCTAATTAAACCATGCATTGAAATTATGTAAAACATTTAAATGCAAAAAAATGTGATCATAATCACAGCCAAGGTAACAACTGATCCAGCATAATGATACCAAGCCTCGGTATGAATGGCATATTTTCTAATCTTTCTAATCTTCAACTGCATTGCATCCATCTTGATCTTGTGATCTTCGACGGCATCCGCAACGTGCAACTCCAATATCATCTTCTTCTCTTCAATTTTTCTTATTTTTTCCTTCAAGTAATTGTTTTCTTCTTCAACTAAATTTAACCTGTCGACAATAGGGTCGGTTGGAATTTCCGATTCGACCACCTCCTAGATAAATAAAATCTATGTTACGTTGGTCGGGATAATTGTCATAAACAATAAATGAACCAAATACTTATCAAAAGATAATATATACCACATCCGAATCATAGACAAGACGAGGGCCGACGGGGGCGGATACCAAAACCATCGCACTATATAATAACAAGAATTAATAAAAGTAAGAAAATTAGACAAGTATCTATCTGAAGTAAGAATATATTTTTTCAGAAAGAAGATAAGAACAAGAGGCTCACCACGGTGGTGCCGGCGATGAGATCGGCGCAGGCGGTCGACGGCAGTGAAGACGGGGACAGGACGTGACAGACCGCTAAACCTAGTAAAATCTCGGGGAAAATGGAGCTCGAAGGTCAAGTTTCGTGAGGAGAACGATTAACTAGCGTGGCTCGGACATTTCATCGAGCACCTCATGTGCATAGGAGGTAAGCTAGAGCACCCAAATGCCCTCCCCTCGCCGGCTAGAAAAAATAGAGCACTGTGGAGTGCTCTGTCGTGGCGATGGGGTATATATAGGCAACTCATTTGTCCCGGTTCATGGTAGAAACCAGGACTAAAGCCCGGCAATCTGTCCCGGTTCAAGCCACGAACTGGGACCAATGGTTCTGGGCCAGGAGCGAGGACCATTGGTCCCAGTTCGTGCCATGACCCGGGACAAATGGGTCCATACGAACCGGGACCAATGCCCACGAGGCCCTGACCGCCCCCTGGGCTGACGAACTGGGACAAATGCTCCCATGGGTCCCGGTTCATGACTGAACCGGGACTAATGGGCTGGCCAGGCCCGAACGAAAGCGCTGTTTTCTACTAGTGGACGGACGGTGGCACTGGAGGATACGCCTCGGCAACCGCGTGCCATCAGTGCGGGCGACAGACGGACGGACTGGTGGCACCGGAGGAGACGCCTCGACAACCGCGTGCCATCAGTGTGGGCGGCAGACAGACGGACGGGGCCCCTCGTTCTTTGAACATGCGTCAGTCAGTGAGCGGCCGTGTCCGCTCTGGATGGATTTGAATGCGTATGCTGACGCTCTGGAGAGGCGCTAACCGAAAACATGCAGGAGGGTAATGGGGTCTTAGTGTGTCAGGGCGGTCACAAGCATGATTGGGATCGGTCCAGATTCCAGCAAACCTCCATGTTCGGACCGTGTTGTGGACCAATACAGGACCACGATGAACGGTTCTCATGGTCCGTATGAGTGCGGGAGGTTTTTGGATTGGCGTTCAAGATGCCGTAATAACCCCATGGATTTATCATGGATGGCGGTCAATTGTACGGGGAGGGACCAACGGTCAAAACAATGGAGAAATGATGTTAAAACGGATTTGGGTGTGCACCATGTGGGTTGTGGCGCCTGCCCACCTTTCCCCTGCAAGACAAGAAAGACCATGCGGAGAGACGGGCGTGAAGGGGGGCGCAGCCATTGTGTCATGGTATTCTCATGGGGGGAGGGGTGCGGGTCGACAGATGCCACAATGGCTTAGTCTGAGGGCAAGACTGCTGCTGGAATATCCAGGGACGGGTATGCGAGTAGCACGCGCTAGTTTACCCAGGCTCGGGGCTCTCTGGAGAGATAATACCCCTACTCCTGCATGTCTGTATGTGTGTGGTTGATACGTCTCCAACGTATCTATAATTTATGAAGCATTCATGCTATTTTATTATCTGTTTTGAATGATTATGGGCTTTATTATACACATTTATACTACTTTTGGGACTAACCTATTAACTGGAGGTCCA
Source organism: Triticum dicoccoides (assembly GCF_002162155.2). NCBI lineage: Eukaryota > Viridiplantae > Streptophyta > Magnoliopsida > Poales > Poaceae > Triticum > Triticum dicoccoides. Next base: position 664,366,146 of record NC_041393.1, read on the forward strand.
GCCCATATTGTTGTTTTATTGCTTGTTTCAGTATTTCGAAGAAAAGGAATATCAAACGGAGTCCAAACGGAATGAAACCTTCGGAAAAGTTATTTTTGGAACAGAACCAATCCCAGGAACTTGGAGTGCAAGTCAGAAGATCCTCGAGGAGGCCACGAGATAGGGGGGCGCACCCACCCCCCTGGGCGTGTCCTACCCTCTCGTGGGCCCCTCGAGGCTCCCCTGACCGACTTCTTTCGCCTATATAAGCCTACGTACCCTAAAAACATCGAATATCAAGATAGATTGGGAGTTCCACCACCGCAAGCCTCTGTAGCCACCAAAAACCTCTCAGGAGCCCTTCCCGGCACCCTGCCGGAGGGGGGATCATTCACCGGTGGCCATCTTCATCATCCCGGTGCTATCCATGACGAGGAGGGAGTAGTTCACCCTCAAGGCTGAGGGTATGTACCAGTAGCTATGTGTTTGATCTCTCTCTCTCTCATGTTCTCTCTCATGTTCCCTCTATGGCACGATCTTGATGTATCCCGAGCTTTGCTATTGTAGTAGGATCTTATGATGTTTCTCCCCCTCTACTCTCTTGTGATGAATTGAGTTTTCCCTTTGAAGTTATCTTATCGGATTGAGTCTTTTATGAGAACATTTGATGTATGTGTTGACGTGCTTATCTGTGGTGACATTGGGATATCATGTGCCACTTGATGTATGTTTTTGTTACCAACTTGCGGGTTCTGCCCATGAACCTATGCATAGGGGTTGGCACATGTTCTTGACTCTCCTGTCGAAACTTTGGGGCACTCTTTGAAGTACCTTGTGTTGGTTGAATAAATGAATCTGAGATTGTGTGATGCATATCGTATAATCATGCCCACGGATACTTGAGGTGACAATGGAGTATTTAGGTGACATTAGGGTTTTGGTTGATTTGTGTCTTAAGGTGTTATTCTAGTACGAACTCTTGAATAGATTGATCCGAAAGAATATCTTTGAGGTGGTTTCGTACCCTACGATAATCTCTTTGTTTGTTCTCCACTATTAGTTGCTTTGGAGTGACTCTTTGTTGCATGTTGAGGGATTGTTATATGATCTATCTATGTTATTACTGTTGAGAGAACTTGCACTAGTGAAAGTATGAACCCTAGGCCTTGTTTCCTAGCATTGCAATACCGTTTATGCTCACTTTTACCACTTGTTACCTTGCTGTTTTTATAATTTCAGATTACAAAAACCTTTATCAACCATCCATATTGCACTTGTATCACCATCTCTTCGCCGAACTAGTGCACCTATACAAATTACCATTGTATTGGGTGTGTTGGGAACACAAGAGACTCTTTGTTATTTGGTTGCAGGGTTGTTTGAGAGAGACCATCTTCATCCTACACCTCCTACGGATTGATAAACCTTAGGTCATCCACTTGAGGGAAATTTGCTACTCTCCTACAAACCAGTGCACTTGCAGGCCCTACAACATCTACAAGAAGAAGGTTGAGTAGTAGACATCAAGCTCTTTACTGGCGCTGTTGCCGGGGAGGCTAGGCAAACGATACTCACACCCCGTCAACTAACCTCTTTTTTGCCGCGGTGAGTGCTTGAAGGTATATCTTTAGATCTTGCAATAGAATCTTTTTGTTTCTTGTTTTTATCACTAGTTTAGTTAAAATAAAATTACAAAAAAATGGAGTTGAGTTTGACTCATACGTTTCGTCTTTTTAATATCTTTCGTGAGAATGATGGTAAGGAAAATTGTGCTCAAGTGCTAGAAGAAGAAATCTATAGAATGTTTGATACTAAATCTTTGAATGATGAGCATGATTGCAATGTTATTAGTATGAATTCTTTGAATATCCACGATGCTAATGTTATGCAAAGCCACAAGCTTGGGGAAGCTATGTTTGATGAATATGATATCTTTTGTCCCCCAAGTTTTGATGAGAATATTTATTATGATGAAAGCATGCCTCCTATTTATGATGATTATATTGATGAAAGTGGGTTTGCAAGAGTGTCAACTTTAGGTAGTATTGATCCCACTATTTTGGAGGATGTTGAATCTTATTGTGATGAATATGAAAGTGGATTTGTAAGAGTGTCAACTTTATTTAGTGATGATTCCACTATTTCGGAAGAGGTTCCAATTGATTATGAGAACAAAGTTGCTATCTATGAATATTATTGTGGTGACTTGTATGCTATTAATAATAATGATAACCATGGAACTTGTCATCATGATTTTAGTTTTCAATTGGATTATGCCTCACATGATAATTATTTTGTTGAGTTTGCTCCCGCTACTATTCATGAGAAGAAATTTGCTTATGTGGAGAGTAGTAAATTTTCTATGCTTGTAGATCATGAAAAGAATGCTTTAGGTGCTGGTTATATTGTTGAATTCATTCATGATGCTACTGAAAATTATTATGAGAGAGGAACATATGCTTGTAGGAGTTGCAATAATGTCAAGTTTCCTCTCTATGTGTTGAAAATTTTGAAGCTATGCTTGTTTTACCTTCCTATGCTAGTTGATTATTGTTCCCATAAGTTGTTTGCTCACAAAATCCCTATGCATAGGAAGTGGGTTAGGCTTAAATGTGCTAGTCATATGCTTCATGATGCTCCCGTTATGTTTCAATTCTTATCCTTTATGTGAGCATCATTGCCATCATCATGCCTAGCTAGAAAGGCATTAAAGAAAAGCGCTTGTTGGGAGACAACCCAATATTTACCCTTACTGTTTTTGTGTGTCCACATGATTATTCTACTGTAGTAATCATGTTTTATATCTTTTGTTTCAATAAAGTGCCAAGTAGGACCTTTGGGAAGACTTGGGTGAAGTCTTTATGATCTTGCTGTAAAAAACAGAAACTTTAGCGATCACGAGAATAGCTGCCGGTTATTACAGAAGAGTGATTTTAGGTTGATTCTTTTTTCAGATGATTAATAGACAAATTCCTCAGGTCCACCAGTTTATTTCATAATTTTTGGGGTTCCAGAAGTATACGTTTGATACAGATTACTATAGACTGTTCTATTTTTGACAGATTCTGTCTTCATTGTGTTGTTTGCTTATTTTGATGAATCTATGGCTAGTATGTAAGGGTATGAACCATAGAGAAGTTGGAATACAGTAGGTTTAATACCAGTATGAATTTAGAATGAGTTCATTACAGTACCTAAGTGGTGGTTTTATTTTCTTATACTAACGGAGCTTACGAGTTTGTTGTTGAGTTTTGTGTGGTTGAAGTTTTCAAGTTTTGGGTAAAGATTCGATGGACTATGGAATAAGGGTGGTAAGAGCCTAAGCTTGGGGATGCCCAAGACACCCCAAGATATTCAAGGATAACCAAAAGCCTAAGCTTGGGGATGCCCCGGAAGGCATCCCCTCTTTCGTCTTCGTTCATCGGTAACTTACTTGGAGCTATATTTTTATTCACCACATGATATGTGTTTTGCTTGGAGCGTCATTTTCTTTTGTTAGTATTTTCTTGCTGTTATTTAGAATAATGTTTTGCATCTTTAGTTTCAATAAAAATGTCAAGGATAGCCTTTTGCCATGCTTGTTTTGCAAGTATACATGTTGCTGTTTGAAAACAGAAAGTTTACCGCTGTTGCAAAAATTCCCTAGAAAAGTCAGAGAGTGATATGATGTTGAATATTTTTGCATAATGAGATCTGATAAATCTTCTACATCGTAGTATTTTTCTCATAATTTTTGGAGTCAGGTAAGTATTGATACTCTTGCATTCTTTACAGACTGTACTGTTTTGGCAGATTGCTGTTATGTTTGCATTTTTTGCATATGTTTGCTTGTTTAATGATTCTATTTGAGGATAGGAGTATTAAATATGAAGAGACATTTAGTATTCAATGTTGAATAATAATTTTAGTGGTTTTTTACAGTGGAGAATGATATGGTTTTGCATTGATTTATACTAACCTATCTCACGAGTTCTTGTTGAGTTTGTTGTGAATGAAGCTTTTAATAAAAGAGAAACTGTGACATGAAAGGAATTAAGGAGACACAAAAGCTCAAGCTTGGGGATGCCCAAGGCACCCCAAGATAAAATTTCAAGAAATCTCAAGCATCTAAGCTTGGGGATGCCCCGGTAGGCATCCCACCTTTCTTCTTCAACAATCATCGGTTAGTATCGGTTGAGCCTAAGTTTTTGCTTCTTCACATGAGTTGTGCTATCCTTGCAATTTTATTTTATTTTGCTTTTCTTGCTATTTGAATAAAATACCAAGATCTGAAATTCTTAAATGGGAGAGAGTCTTCACATAGTTGCATAATTATTTAGCTACTCATTGATCTTCACTTATATCTTGTTGGAGTAGTTTGTCATTTACTCGTGTGCTTCACTTATATCCCATGAGTAAATTGTTGAATGAGTTGATTGTCATAAATATGAAATTATATATGTCTCATTTTCTTATCCCATGGGTAGTAATGACTTCACATCTAAGAAGTGGAGGTTGTAAATTTATTGACGGTTAGCAAGCATTGTATTGGTCATTTGAACAATTCATGAGAGAATATTGAAGGAAGATAGATTTCACATATAAATATATTATCCTAGACATCTTTTATAATTGTGAGCACTCATTATGTATGACATGCTAAAGAATTGATGTTGGACAAGGAAGACAACGTAATGGATTATGTTTTCTCACATCTCAGTTAAAGTATATTGTCATGGATCATTCAAACATGTTGAGCTTGCCTTTCCCCCTCATGCTAGCCAAAATTCCTTGCACCAAGTAGAGATACTACTTGTGCTTCCAAATATCCTTAAACCCAGTTTTTGCCATGAGAGTCCACCATACCTACCTATGGCTTGAGTAAGATCCTTCAAGTAAGTTGTCATCGGTGCAAGCAATAAAAATTGCTCTCTAAATATACATGACTTATTAGTGTGGAGAAAATAAGCTTTGTATGATCTTGTTATGGAAGCAATAAAAGCGACGGACTGCATAATAAAGGTCCATATACAAGGGGCAATATAAAGTGACGTTCTTTTGCATTAAGATTTTGTGTATCCAACCCTAAAAGCGCATGACAACCTCTTGTGACGCCCCCGATTCAATCGTACACTAATCATGCACGCAAATGTGTACGATCAAGATCAGGGACTCACGGGAAGATATCACAACACAACTCTAGAACATAAATAAGTCATACAAGCATCATAATACAAGCCAGGGGCCTCGAGGGCTCGAATACAAGTGCTCGATCATAGACGAGTCAGCGGAAGCAACAATATCTGAGTACAGACATAAGTTAAACAAGTTTGCCTTAAGAAGGCTAGCACAAACTGGGATACAGATCGAAAGAGGCGCAGGCCTCCTGCCTGGGATCCTCCTAAACTACTCCTGGTCGTCGGCAGCGGGCTGCACATAGTAGTAGGCACCTCCAGAGTAGTAGCTGTCGTCGTCGACGGCGGCGTCTGGCTCCTGGACTCCAGCATCTGGTTGCGACAACCAGAAAGAAAGGAAAGGGGAAAAGGGGGGGAGAAAGCAATCGTGAGTACTCATCCAAAGTACTCGCAAGCAAGGAGCTACACTACATATGCATGGGTATATGTGTAAAGGGCCATATCGGTGGACTGAACTGCAGAATGCCAGAATAAGAGGGGGATAGCTAATCCTGTCGAAGACTACGCTTCTGGCAGCCTCCGTCTTGCAGCATGTAGAAGAGAGTAGACTGGAGTCCTCCAAGTAGCATCTCCAAGTAGCATAGCATAGCATAATCCTACCCGGCGATCCTCCCCTCGTCGCCCTGTGGAAAAGCGATCACCGGGTTGTCTGTGGAACTTGGAAGGGTGTGTTTTATTAAGTATCCGGTTCTAGTTGTCATAAGGTCAAGGTACAACTCCAAGTCGTCCTGTTACCGAAGATCACGGCTATTCGAATAGATTAACTTCCCTGCAGGGGTGCACCACATAACCCAACACGCTTGATCCCATTTGGCCGGACACACTTTCCTGGGTCATGCCCGGCCTCGGAAGATCAACACGTCGTAGCCCCACCTAGGCACAACAGAGAGGTCAGCACGCCGGTCTAAATCCTATGCGCAGGGGTCTGGGCCCATCGCCCATTGCACACCTGCACGTTGCGTACGCGGCCGGTGAGCAGACCTAGCAACCTCCATTACAAAGGAAGTTGCGTTAACGCAGTCCAACCCGGCGCGCGCCGCTCAGTCGCTGACGTCAAAAAGGCTTCGGCTGATACCACGACGCCGGGATACCCATAACTACTCCCGCGTAGATGGTTAGTGCGTATAGACCAAATGGCCAGACTCAGATCAAATACCAAGATCTCGTTAAGCGTGTTAAGTATCCGCGAACGCCGAACAGGGCCAGGCCCACCTGTCTCCTAGGTGGTCTCAACCTGCCCTGTCGCTCCGCCGCAAAGTAACAGTCGGGGGCCGTCGGGAACCCAGGCCCACCTCTACCGGGATGGAGCCACCTGTCCTTTCAGCCTCCTCATCAGAATCACTTGCGGGTACTCATCGAGCTGACCCGACTTTAGTCACCATCTGTATAGTATGTATGTATGTATAGTATATACCCGCGATCACCTCCCGAGTGATCACGGCCCAATAGTATAGCAAGGCAGACTGACAAGAATGTAGGGCCAATGATGATAAACTAGCATCCTATACTAAGTATTTAGGATTGCAGGTAAGGTATCAACAGATGTAGCAACAATGTCAGGCTATGCATCAGAATAGGATTAACGGAAAGCAGTAACATGCTACACTACTCTAATGCAAGCAGTATAGAGAAGAATAGGCGATATCTGGTGATCAAGGGGGGCGGGCTTGCCTGGTTGCTCAGACAAGAAGGAGGGGTCGTCGATGTAGTCGGTCACAGGGGGTACCGGCATCGATCTCAGGGTCTACCGGAAAGAAGTAACGGATGGGGAACACAATAAATAACAGAGCAATCAAATGTAACAAAAAGCAAGAAGCGGCAATACGTTGTGATAGAGGTGACCTAACGTAGGGATAGGTGACACCGGCGAAGGGGGGAAACATCCGGGAAAGTATTCCCGGTGTTTCGCGTTTTCGGACAGATTAACCGGAGGGGGAAAGTTGCGTGTTTGCTATGCTAGGGATGTGTGGTGGACGACGGGCTGCGTATCCGGATTCGTCTCGTCATTCCGAGCAACTTTCATGTATAAATTATTTTAATCCGAGTTACGGTTTATTTTATATTAAGATTTAAATATTTAAAATGATTTTTTAATTTCATGATTTAATTTAATTCGAAATTAAATTTGTATTTAAATGCTATGGGTACACAAGAAGTGTACCCAGATTGTGTCTAAGGGGCTGACACGTGGGGCCCTGGTCAAATGTCCAGTTAGCGTTTGACTGGACCGTTGACTGGTCAAAGGGGACCCATGGGACCCGAATGTCATTGACTGGGTTATCCCAGTCAGCGGTTTGACTGGTCAATGGACCCATGTGTCATTGATACATGTTTTACTAAACAACACTTGATTAACTAATCTGGTTGATTAGGTTATTAAGCAGGTTAATTAAGTTAACTAATTAACTTACTAGATAATTAATTAATTAATTAATTAATTTAACAATATTTATTTATTTAATTTCTTTTTATGTTTTATTTTTGGGCGTGGAACCCATCTGTCATAGGCACAGGGGCCTAACGGGGCAGGTTAACGGGCGCGGGCGAGGCTGCCCGTTTGGGCGCCTGCCCCGACTAGTGGAGGCGCCGGGGCATCGTAGCCGGCGGCGAGGTGCGTCGGGCAGCAGGGGCGAGCTTCGGCTGTGGTGCGACGCGCGTGCAAGGGAGCGGCCAAGGCAGTAGGTAGGTGAGCAGCGACACGGTGCGGCAACGACAGAGGCGCGCCTCGGGCGGACGTGCGCGCGCGAGGGCACGGCCAGGTCATACGCGAAGCGGGGCACCGGGCGCGGCAACGGGAGGACGCGGACGGCGGTTACAACAACGAGATTGAGGGAGGAGGTGGGGGTCGTTGGAGAGGCTCACAGCGGAGCTCGTGGAGGGCTCGGTGAAGCCGAGGGAGGTCGAGGCCGTCCGGCGAGGTGGGGATGAGGACGACGGTTCCAAGCGGCGGCGGTTGGCATCGATGCGACGAGCACGACGTCCTGTGAAGCTCGGGGAGGAGGACGAGGACGCGAGGTCCGGCAAGGAGGCGGTCGATCCGAGCGGCGATGGCGGGGCCTTCGGCGGTGGTGGTGGCGCACGGCGATGACGAGCGGGTGCGGTCCGGTGGGTGGCTCTGGCGACGGCGGTCCGTCGAGGCGCGGCGTCGGGCGAGCAGCAAGGGGCGTCGTTGCCCCCCGATCTAGATCGGGGGAGAGGGAGCAGCGGGGTCGTGGGATCGGGCGATGTTGGGGGCGTGCGCCAGGGGCGATGGGGACGAGGCAAAGTTGCCTCGATCCCGATCCAGACGGGTGAGAGAAGGGGATCGTGGGGAGGAGTGGAGAGTCGGATCGGGCTAGGGCTTCATCGGGGTTGGTTATAGGCCAGGGGGGTGGCTGGGCCGGCCGGTTGGCCAACTGGGTTGGGTGGTCCAGTGGGGGGGTTGTTTCTTTTCTTTTCCTTACCTTTCTGTTTTTCCTTTTTCTTATTTATTTCCTTTTTGTTTTTATTTTACTTTCTTTTAAGTTTACTTTTTACTTAATATTAAAATGATCCCTAAATTAGTAATACCATGAAACCCACTGCCACAAAAGGCTTTATCCCAAAACAATTTAGTTTAGTATTTTATTTATTTATAAAAGCATTTAAATATTGGTTTTGCTACTGTTTTATTCATTTTAGATTATTTAAACATTTTATAAAAGTGTGGTTTCTCCACCATAATTATCTATGCATTATTCGGCTCCACCCAAACATTTAGTTTTTACTATTTGAAAACTTTTATTGTTTGCCTCAATTTTGAATTTGAATTTGAATCGGTTTCAAACTAACATGAGATTAATCAACAGTAATCGAGGTGACGTGGCATCATTTGCAGAGGTTACTGTAGCTTGATTACCCGGTCGTCACAATTCTCCTCCACTACAAGAAATCTCGTCCCGAGATTTAAGAGGGGAGTAATGGGGAAAGTTCTGGTTACGATATTCTAACGGATCTTCTCGAAGAAGTTAATCCCTTTCGTTGATGTCTTCAATTCTTTATTCCAATGCATCATGATGAAGTTGTCGTCCTTTCTTCGGGTAACTCCATCGTACTTACGAATAGGGAAGGGGCAGCTCTACAACGGTAGGATGTTATAAG
>NC_041393.1:664375738-664429292 GCF_002162155.2 Triticum dicoccoides
TGAACATATGAGTATCTCTCGTGTTGAACAAATGGAACACATCGAGAGCAAAGTAAGACGGTGCAATAAGAAGTTTCAAGCGGATAGGCAATCGTTCATTGCCTGAAAACGAGTGTGAAAGGGGTTCAGAGCAACGGGAATAAGTATTGTGTCTGATACCAGGATTGATCACTAGGAAGGTGGCTCGCAAATTACATATGAAACGAAGCGCAAGGGATAACTTCAAAACAGGGATGTACAGGAGAGTCAGGTTTCGATCCTGTGGAACTGTGTGTTATGGGCCCACCATGTGGGTTAAAAGTAGAAGGAGCGGTGACATCTTGCTCGGTCATGACAGCAAGGCATGTCAACGGGTAGCCTATCAATTATGTCGGCAACAACGTCGGTACCAAGGGCGAGGGGCGATGAGAACTATTTTCCTGCTCGTTGAAACGAGGCGGACCAGTAGGCAAAGTTCTCGTCCATCGACGATCACCGAAATGTCATCAACAAAAGTAAGGGGGTCTTACTGACAGGGTTGTACACCGAGGTGTTCACATAAGCAGGGAATTATTACTGCTTATATTATATATATCATAAGAAGGTTTAAACAAACCAATGTGAAGGAAAGGTGATTATCAGGTTTAAACAGAACAATGGAAATGAAAATGTCTTTAAACACATATTTCAAGGGTATATCCTTACCAAGGACAGGTAGAGAATGATATCCAGGACAGGATATAATGTAGAAAACTCCTTAGGTAGGGGAGGGAATTTCACGACATTACCCATGCAACGGTGTTAGGATAAATAAGAAAGAAACATTTAGCATTGGGCTTCAAATGTTCTTGTTGAAAATCGTAGTACCACAAACATGCTTCAAGATAACATTGACATGGTTTTCAAGCAAAGGTCGGATTTTGGATACACAAAGGATCCATCAGGATGAACTTATTAAACAAGGCATTCCGTTTCCTCATGGCAATTGACTATCCTTGTTAAAAAGGAAACTATAACACTTGGTCCCCTGGTCAGGCATGCTAGGCATGACATCACCTTACCGGGGCATATAGGGACCAATGTTATAACTCTTGAAAATATGTTCCAACCATCATATCTGATTGAGGTTTAGATCTAATTGGTGTCGGGATACCTCAGACTCAAGATGCCCGAGAAGAAGAGGTGCAACACAATCAACGAGATGACATTATATGATTCTCGGGAAATGAACTATGGAAGCGAGTTCCGAACAAGGGATCATCATTAAACTAAGAAGAGGATGAGGAGGTGGCTGATGGACTCAGCGACAACTCATCGAGATTCCCAAAACATGGATTTCCACAATTATGTGAACAAGGAGATAACATTAGCTAGATCAAATGACTTAATGATGTATGCTCAAGGAAAACATACACAGTTAAACATTGGTTGAAATGTGCACCCGAAATATGGGTTGGGTTGCACGACCATTGTCAGGATGGTGATTCAATAATCAATAGTCTAAGAATGAAATGTCGACCATTAACTTCAAAGCAATAGGGTTGCTAGAAGGAAAGCATCCAAACGACACCGTCCACTTGTTGGATTCAACACAGGGACCAAGAAAAATGGTGATGGTGAGAAGTATCACAATACCAAGAATTCTCAGGAGGTGGTGAAATTCTCACGACATTCTTGACATAAAGGATGGTAATACTCCAAGGTAAAGAAGAGCAATTGCTGGATAGCAAGGAACTCAAGGTATAACACAAAACTCAAACAAGTTTGTGTTGGAGGGAAGGCAGTAGAGTGGTCGATGATAACACTAATCATCGAGGGCAAGGATGGTCTTTCTCAACATAAATTCAATTGATATTCTGGAAGAGCTCGTAAGGTTGATGATGATCACGACGCAATTGTTGAGAGATTTCATGAAGAAGTAACCACTCAGCGACGACATCAAGTCAAGGGAATGATGAAGCAAGAGGTTATTGGAACCACAATTACGACACAAACTCGAACTCAAGCTTGTTGTTTAAGATGAAAGGGTATGACGAGGAAAATCGACGTAAGCTTAGCTATCGTCGCAAATTGGTGCTCCGAGAATAAGGACCAGGTAGCACAGTTAGAATCATCACGACAATGATATAGCCAAACAGGCTAGGAATGGGTACAAACTCGTAAGTAAAGAAGATTACTAAGAGTTGTTTAATCGCGAGGCGGACTCGATTCAGTTATCGATGTCCGTGAGTGTTTAATAACTCCGAGCCCGTGAAAAACTGTAATCAGTGAGAATGTAGTACTTGATGAAGAACTCATAAGAAGTTAGGCAATTCCAAGATAATCTCGAGATACCAGGAGGGTAATACTCGACGACGAATCAAAGTAGAGGTTGGACTGGGGGATTGCTCTGCAAAAGACAAGTGCTTAAACTTGCACGAGAAATGGTATTTAAAGGAGAACATGGTCGGAACCACGATTGCAAAAAGGCCAGATCCCAGATATAAGATGAACTTATACCAAGGGAATAATTAATTTTAAAAGAAGCTTCAATGAGAAGATGTACATCGTGTCCATGGGCATGAACACAAAGTTCAAGGTCGACTCCCACTTCTCCAATGCACAACCTTTCATTCACTTCTCCCGTTCAATGAAGTCGTAGTGTTGAAATTTTATCTGGCAAAAATACCAGAAGAGTACGACTCGTGAAAACTTTCGAGTTCACACATATTAAGGAAGGCATAGGTTCAACCCATAGGGGCTTCTTAGAAACATATACCACAAGTTTCAAGAGTAAATATCACAAGCTCGAAAGTAGAGCAAGGTTGAGAAAGTAGATGATACAATTACCAAAGGCATTATGTATCCAAGGGAAGGATCACAAGGTTATTGAATATGAAGGACAATGTTGGATAAAATCCATTAAAGGATCTGTCGGTCCATAACAGAGCTGATGTGAGCATTAGCACACAATCAGAGGAAGTAACAATGCAAGGGCATTGGATTATAGAAACAACTGACTAATCCAGAGCTCAAATGCAGAGGAATTATGATTTCCAAATTAAGGGAACAGAAGCAATGTTCTGATTAGGGGTGGATAAGTTGAATAGCCTTAGGGGTACTATCGATGGCATTTGGATTGGTTGAGAACTAGCTCATGTTTGAAATGACGTCTGGGCCAGAAGGATAAATTCTAGGATCTGATTGTGGATCGCGAGCATTCGCAACTTATTGAATCAATGGACTCAAAAATGATGGTGACAAAGGATGCCAATAAGATTACTTATGGGATTAACCATAATGCAGCAAGCAAGAATTCCAAGGGCAATAAGCTGCTGAGGATTCTCGGAAGATTGAATAGTATTTCGAAGACCTTTCTGAAATACATGAATCAGCTGGGGATGAGCGGATACTTGATAAGTGTGGGGAAATTATCCGTAGGGGTATTCATGGGGCAAGAACTACAAGGCGGTAAGCTCAAAGGATTCTCGGAATAACAAAGACCAGTTCGAGGCATCTTGTATTAACAAGATCAATGGGGTTGAACGTAAGACTGGCAAATGTATGTGGTTATCCCTAAGGATATAACAGTGGTAGGGAATGCAAAAGCAATGACACAAGGTGTTGAGAGAACACTATAAAGTATCTTCAAAATCTTCTGATGCAGCAGGCGATCATCTGTAATAAGGGGCTCTCCGGGTGGAAGTGATCACGAGATCCTAATGTCAGAGTTAGCAAAATTCGTTTAACCCGAGTAGAAGAGAGTTCAGAGTCCCGGAGTAAAGATCGAGGAGTAAAAGATCCTAATACCACCCAATGGCAACGTGGGCCCATGGGCCGCACAGCCATGTTAGTAAAACTATTTTCATCGACTAGACTCAACTTCGGCCAAGGAGTGTGGAAGGGGGATTCCTACAGGTAGTCGGCTCTGATACCAACTTGTGACGCCCCCGATTCAATCATACACTAATCATGCACGCAAATGTGTACGATCAAGATCAGGGACTCACGGGAAGATATCACAACACATATCTAAAACATAAATAAGTCATACAAGCATCATAATACAAGCCAAGGGCCTCGAGGGCTCGAATACAAGTGCTCGATCATAGACGAGTCAGCAGAAGCAACAATATCTGAGTACAGACATAAGTTAAACAAGTTTGCCTTAAGAAGGCTAGCACAAACTGGGATACAGATTGAAAGAGGCGCAGGCCTCCTGCCTGGGATCCTCCTAAACTACTCCTGGTCGTCGGCAGCGGGCTGCACGTAGTAGTAGGCACTCCAGAGTAGTAGTTGTCGTCGTCGACGGTGGCGTCTGGCTCCTGGACTCCAGCATCTGGTTGCGACAACCAGAAAGAAAGGAAAGGGGAAAATGGGGGAGAAAGCAACCGTGAGTACTCATCCAAAGTACTCGCAAGCAAGGAGCTACACTACATATGCATGGGTATATGTGTAAAGGGCCATATCGGTGGACTGAACTGCAGAATGCCAGAATAAGAGGGGGATAGCTAATCCTGTCGAAGACTACGCTTCTGGCAGCCTCCGTCTTGCAGCATGTAGAAGAGAGTAGACTGAAGTCCTCCAAGTAGCATCTCCAAGTAGCATAGCATAGCATAATCCTACCCGGCGATCCTCCCCTCGTCGCCCTGTGGAAAAGCGATCACCGGGTTGTCTGTGGAACTTGGAAGGGTGTGTTTTATTAAGTATCCGGTTCTAGTTGTCATAAGGTCCAGGTACAACTCCAAGTCGTCCTGTTACCGAAGATCACGGCTATTCGAATAGATTAACTTCCCTGCAGGGGTGCACCACATAACCCAACACGCTTGATCCCATTTGGCCGGACACACTTTCCTGGGTCATGCCCGGCCTTGGAAGATCAACACGTCGCAGCCCCACCTAGGCACAACAGAGAGGTCAGCACGCCGGTCTAAATCCTATGCGCGCAGGGGTCTGGGCCCATCGCCCATTGCACACCTGCATGTTGCGTACGCGGCCGGTGAGCAGACCTAGCAACCTCCATTATAAAGGAAGTTGCGTCAACGCAGTCCAACTCGGCGCGCGCCGCTCAGTCGCTGACGTCAAAAAGGCTTCGGCTGATACCACGACGCCGGGATACCCATAACTACTCCCGCGTAGATGGTTAGTGCGTATAGACCAAATGGCCAGACTCAGATCAAATACCAAGATTTCGTTAAGCGTGTTAAGTATCCGCGAACGCTGAACTGGGCCAGGCCCACCTGTCTCCTAGGTGGTCTCAACCTGCCCTGGCGCTCCGCCACAAAGTAACAATCGGGGGCCGTCGGGAACCCAGGCCCACCTCTACCGGGATGGAGCCACCTGTCCTTTCAGCCCCCTCATCAGAATCACTTGCGGTTACTCATCGAGCTGACCCAACTTTAGTCACCATCTGTATAGTATGTATGTATGTATAGTATATACCCGCGATCACCTCCCGAGTGATCATGGCCCAATAGTATAGCAAGGCAGACTGACAAGAATGTAGGGCCAATGATGATAAACTAGCATCCTAAACTAAGTATTTAGGATTGCAGGTAAGGTATCAACAGATGTAGCAACAATGTTAGGCTATGCATCAGAATAGGATTAACGGAAAGCAGTAACATGCTACACTACTCTAATGCAAGCAGTATAGAGGAGAATAGGCGATATCTGGTGATCAAGGGGGGGGGCTTGCCTGGTTGCTCAGACAAGAAGGAGGGGTCGTCGATGTAGTCGGTCACAGGGGGTACCGACATCGGTCTCAGGGTCTACCGGAAAGAAGTAACGGATGGGGAACACAATAAATAACAGAGCAATCAAATGTAACAAAAAGCAAGAAGCGGCAATACGTTGTGATAGAGGTGACCTAACGTAGGGATAGGTGACACCGGCGAAGGGGGGAAACATCCGGGAAAGTATTCCCGGTGTTTCGCGTTTTTGGAGAGATTAACCGGAGGGGGAAAGTTGCGTGTTTGCTATGCTAGGGATGTGTGGTGGACGAACGGGCTGCGTATCCGGATTCGTCTCGTCGTTCCGAGCAACTTTCATGTATAAATTATTTTAATCCGAGTTACGATTTATTTTATATTAAAATTTAAAGATTTAAAATGATTTTCTAATTTCATGATTTAATTTAATTCGAAATTAAATTTGTATTTAAATGCTATGGGTACACAAGAAGTGTACTCAGATTGTGTCTAAGGGGCTGACAGGTGGGGCCCTGGTCAAATGTCCAGTCAGCGTTTGACTGGACCGTTGACTGGTCAAAGGGGACCCATGGGACCCGAATGTCATTGACTGGGTTATCCCAGTCAGCGGTTTGACTAGTCAATGGACCCATGTGTCATTGATACATGTTTTACTAAACAACACTTGATTAACTAATCTGGTTGATTAGGTTATTAAGCAGGTTAATTAAGTTAACTAATTAACTTACTAGATAATTAATTAATTAATTAATTAATTTAACAATATTTATTTATTTATTTTCTTTTTATGTTTTATTTTTGGGCGTGGAACCCATCTGTCATAGGCACAGGGGCCTAACGGGGCAGGTTAACGGGCGCGGGCGAGGCTGCCCGTTTGGGCGCCCGCCCCGACTAATGGAGGCGCCGGGGCATCGTAGCCGGTGGCGAGGTGCGTCGGGCAGCAGGAGGCAGGTGAGCAGCGACACGGTGCGGCAACGACAGAGGCGCGCCTCGGGCGGACGTGCGCGCGCGAGGGCACGGCCAGGTCATGCGCGAAGCGGGGCACCGGGCGCGGCAACGGGAGGACGCGGACGGCGGTTACAACAACGAGATTGAGGGAGGAGGTGGGGGTCGTTGGAGAGGCTCACAGCGGAGCTCGTGGAGGGCTCGGTGAAGCCGAGGGAGGTCGAGGCCGTCCGGCAAGGTGGGGATGAGGACGACGGTTCCAGGCGGCGGTTGGCGTCGATGCGACGAGCACGACGTCCTGCGAAGCTCGGGGAGGAGGACCAGGACGCGAGGTCCGGCAAGGAGGCGGTCGATCCGAGCGGCGACGGCGGGGCCTTCGGCGGTGGTGGTGGCGCACGGCGATGACGAGCGGGTGCGGTCCGGTGGGTGGCTCTGGCGACGGCGGTCCGTCGAGGCGCGGCGTCGGGCGAGCAGCAAGGGGTGTCGTTGCCCCCCGATCTAGATCAGGGGAGAGGGAGGAGCGGGGTCGTGGGATCGGGCGACGTTGGGGGTGTGCACTAGGGGCGATGGGGACGAGGCAAAGTTGCCTCGATCCCGATCCAGACGGGTGAGAGAAGGGGATCGTGGGGAGGAGTGGAGAGTGGGATCGGGCTAGGGTTTCATCGGGGTTGGTTATAGGCCAGGGGGATGGCTGGGCCGGCCGGTTGGCCAACTGGGTTGGGTGGTCCAGTGGGGGGGTTGTTTCTTTTCTTTTCCTTACCTTTATGTTTTTCCTTTTTCTTATTTATTTCCTTTTTGTTTTTATTTTACTTTCTTTTAAGTTTACTTTTTACTTAATATTAAAATGTTCCCTAAATTAGTAATACCATGAAACCCACTGCCACAAAAGGCTTTATCCCAAAACAATTTGGTTTAGTATTTTATTTATTTATAAAAGAATTTAAATATCGGTTTTGCTTGTGTATGCTTTAACATTTGAATTGCTTGTTACTTGATTATGAAAAGTTTTATGAGATGAACTACTGTTATGACATATATTGATGCTAGTAAAGGTGATTGAAATTATCATTGATCAAACTTGTGCACCTCTAGCATTCACACTTCATAAATTCTTTCTTCATCATTTACCTACTCGAGGACGAGTAGGAATTAAGCTTGGGGATGCTGATACGTCTCCAACATATCTATAATTTATGAATCATTCATGCTATTTTATTATCTGTTTTGAATGATTATGGGCTTTATTATACACTTTTATATTACTTTTGGGACTAACCTATTAACCGGAGGCCCAGCCCATATTGCTGTTTTATTGCCTGTTTCAGTATTTCGAAGAAAAGGAATATCAAATGGAGTCCAAATGGAATGAAACCTTCGGATAAGTTATTTTTGGAGCAGAACCAATCCCAAGAACTCGGAGTGCAAGTCAGAAGATCCTCGAGGAGGCCACGAGATAGGGGGTCGCGCCCTACCCTCTCGTGGGCCCCTCGAGGCTCCCCCGACCAACTTCTTTCGCCTATAGAAGCCTACATACCCTAAAAACATCAAATATCAAGATAGATCGGGAGTTCTACCGCAGCAAGCCTCTGTAGCCACCAAAAACCTCTCGGGAGCCCTTACCGGCACCCTGCCGGAGGGGGGATCCTTCACCGGTGGCCATCTTCATCATCCCGGTGCTATCCATGACGAGGAGGGAGTAGTTCACCCTCGAGGCTGAGGGTATGTACCAGTAGCTATGTGTTTGATCTCTCTCTCTCTCTCGTGTTCCCTCTATGGCACGATCTTGATGTATCCCGAGCTTTGCTATTGTAGTAGGATCTTATGATGTTTCTCCCCCTCTACTCTCTTGTGATGAATTGAGTTTTCCCTTTGAAGTTATCTTATCGGATTGAGTCTTTTATGAGAACACTTGATGTATGTCTTGCCGTGCTTATCTGTGGTGACAATGGGATATCATGTGCCACTTGATGTATGTTTTGGTGACCAACTTGCGGGTTCCGCCCATGTATGCATAGGGGTTGGCACTCGTTCTTGACTCTCCGGTAGAAACTTTGGGGCACTCTTTGAAGTACCTTATGTTGGTTGAATAGATGAATCTGAGATTGTGTGATGCATATCGTATAATCATGCCCACGGATACTTGAGGTGACAATGGAGTATCTAGGTGACATTAGGGTTTTGGTTGATTTGTGTCTTAAGGTGTTATTCTAGTACGAACTCTTGAATAGATTGATCCGAAAGAATAACTTTGAGGTGGTTTCGTACCCTACCATAATCTCTTCGTTTGTTCTCCGCTATTAGTTTCTTTGGAGTGACTCTTTGTTGCAGGTTGAGGGATGGTTATATGATCTATCTATGTTATTATTGTTGAGAGAACTTTCACTAGTGAAAGTATGAACCCTAGGCCTTGTTTCCTAGCATTGCAATACCGTTTACGCTCAATTTTACCACTTGTTACCTTGCTGTTTTTATAATTTCAGATTATAAAAACCTTTATCTACCTTCCATATTGCACTTGTATCACCATCTCTTCGCCGAACTAGTGCACCTATACAAATTACCATTGTATTGGGTGTGTTGGGGACACAAGATACTCTTTGTTATTTGGTTGCAGGGTTGTTTTAGAGAGACCATCTTCATCCTACGCCTCCTACGGATTGATAAACCTTAGGTCATCCACTTGAGGGAAATTTTCTACTGTCCTACAAACCTGTGCACTTGCAGGCCCAACAACATATACAAGAAGAAGGTTGTGTAATAGACATCAGTGGTATATCTGGTACAGAGTTGCTCCTGGAGCTGTATCTGAAAGCGGTGCCACAAGCATCTGGTTTCATATATGCATGTATATATATGGCATGCTCTAGTGGCCGGCCATGCTCAAGGCTCGTGGTCATGAGTGTATGTGTGCTCATGCGTGTGAGAGCATGTGTGTGCTCATACGTGTGAGTATGAGGAGTGGATGGATGGGTGCTTGCTATATATAGTGTGGCTAGCTTAGCATGGGTGGTGGTGACGTTGGTTGTAAGCTATCTTGGGTAGCTTACAAACCAAGCCATATAGTGGTATGGGAACAGGGGGGCATGGTGGGAGTGTCATACTTGTCCCCTGGGGCACTTCATAAATGGTGCCTAGGGACAAGTGACATTGTACATGATGGCGTCGTGGTACAGCTATCTCGTCCGTGGTATGGTTGTCTCGTCGGGGTCTTGTCGGTGCAGCTGGCTGGTTGGCGTATTCGGTAGCCGGCTGGCTGGATCAGCCGTACGGGTGGAGCAGTCGGACGGGAAGCCGGCAGGAGCGGCCGGCTCCCGGACTAAGAGGCTTTGCTAGCCCCGATGTCTTCAAATATTGTCTTGCTGTCTTCGGGGTACCCGTGGTCAATTACCCCAACAGTAGCCTCCAAGCCTCTGGGCAACTTGGCAAAGTTGGGCGGAGCTTTTTTGGTGGGTGTTGATGTAGAAAATGTCGATGACGGCCGGCTGCAGGCCGCAGTCGGCGTGGCTTGCTTCCGGCAGGGGCGTGCCAGTGCACCCGCTGGGTGTAGCCTCTGAGACTCCGGGCAACTTGGAAAAGTTGGGCGGAGGCTTTTCGCGGTTGTTGCTGTAGATGATGGCGTCGAGGGTGCCGGGCGTGGACACGAAGTCCGCAGGCTGGTGTTGTCGGGCGCGGACGTGTGGTCCGCCGGCTGAAGATGTCGGTCGCAGATGCAGGGGTCCGCCGACTGATGGTGTTGCTGACAGCCGGTTGCGGGCTGCAGCCGGCTAGGCTTGCTTCCAGTGGGGGCGCGCCAGCTCACCCACTGGATGTAGCCTCCGAGCCTCCGAGTGAGGAGGCGGGTTTCCCATGAAAATGATCATGCAAAAGACAAAGTTAGTCCGCGCAGATATATTAAATGTTTTCTTTTAGCATTGCAAGTTTTATGTGGAGGGTGCCGACTC
Organism: Triticum dicoccoides; assembly: GCF_002162155.2. Taxonomy (NCBI): domain Eukaryota; kingdom Viridiplantae; phylum Streptophyta; class Magnoliopsida; order Poales; family Poaceae; genus Triticum; species Triticum dicoccoides. The sequence goes on from NC_041393.1 coordinate 664,386,294, forward strand.
GGTTTCGTCCGAGCCCCCTTCAACATTTTCATCTTCCCTCCACTCTTTGGCTTGTGCTCTCGCTTGCCGGACAGCCACTCTGCGATCTGTGGCTGAGAGTGGGACGCAGAGTGGAGTGTACAATACTCAGACTCTAGGAGCGAATTTAACCGAGTAGATACTCTTAAAGCAAACGGCCGGGTCACTCGAACCGTTTTTCTTCCTGGACATTTTTTGTGTGGGTGGCCTTCAGCGTTCACCCTTGCTAGCCGGACAGCCGCTCTGCGGTCCGTGGCTGAGAGTGAGCCTTCGGTACTGTGCATGCTACTAAGCCGTCTGCGGGAACAAACATCTCAAGCCAAGCGGCTAGCCTTTGGGCCAACTCTGGCTGACTCCGGGGCGAATATAGTGCAACTGTAATAAAAGCGGAGGTGGTCCCCGAGCGTCGCTCGGGGTTATCCATGTTTGTGTGGTGCAAACATAAGTGGGTGAGGATCTCACATTCCTTTTGGCGCAGTCGAGGCAGAGTTTGCTGAAGATAGCCGGCGTGGCTCGGCGCTCGCGGAGCGTGCCGGCGCACCCGATGGGTGCAGCCTTCGAGCGTCCGGGTGCTTGTAGGGGGTCCCGACCGGTCGGGTCCGATCGAACGGGCGTCGAGGCGGCCGGGCTGGCCCGCCTGCCGGCCAGGCAGCGACACGAGCAGTCGACCAGAGTAGCTGACGGGACTGCTGCCTGTGCGGTCGGCTATGCTAGCGGTTGTGCGCGTATGTGCATGTGCAGCCGGCCATGCATGCATGCCGCATGTATATGATATTTCTCTCTTTTATTTTTGCAGCCGGCTGGATACCCGGTGTCGGTGTCAAAACCGGCGGATCTCGGGTAGGGGGTCCCGAACTGTGCGTCTAGGCGGATGGTAACAAGAGACAAGGGACACGATGTTTTTACCCAGGTTCGGGCCCTCTTGGTGGAGGTAAAACCCTACTCCTGCTTGATTAATATTGATGATATGGGTAGTACAAGAGTTGATCTACCACGAGATCAGAGAGGCTAAACCCTAGAAGCTAGCCTATGGTATGATTGTTGTTCGTCCTACGGACTAAAACTCTCCGGTTTATATAGACACCGGAGAGGGCTAGGGTTACACAGAGTCGGTTACAATAGGAGGAGATCTTCATATCGTATCGCCAAGCTTGCCTTCCACGCCAAGGAAAATCCCATCCGGACACGGGACGAAGTCTTCAATCTTGTATCTTCATAGTCCGGGAGTCCGGCCAAAGGTCATAGTCCGGCCATCCGGACACCCCCTAACCCAGGACTCCCTCAGTAGCCCCCGAACCAGGCTTCAATGACGATAAGTCCGGCGCGCAAGTTTGTCTTCGGCATTGCAAGGCGGGTTATCCTCCAAATTCCATGTACCTGTCAAATAGTGTCCGGCTTTTAGTGCGTGCTGCTCTCCTCGGCTTCTGTGCCCAATAATGACCATCTTCCACGTGTCAAACGAATGTGAAAAGCCAGGTTTTTTTTTCATTTACCCCCCCCCCCAGTCGCATTAATGAGCCGCCCATAAAAGAGATGGGGATTTAGATCCAATTCACACCACCATCCCTCCGCGAGTATCCATCAGAGCGCTTTCGACAGAGATCCATTCCACCATGGCCGGTCGGAGCAGCTCCTCTCGCCTCTCCAGCCCTCGGCCTGGAGATTGGGAGCGGTGTTCCGTCCCGCATAGCAAGCTAGTAGTGCTTCAGTCCAAGGGGCTCCTCCCCCAGCATATATGGTCCCAGTTCGAGCCAGGATTGCCACCTATAGCGGCGGAGAGCAGGCGGAGAGCGTCCCCAATCCCTCTCAAGGAGAGCGGGTATGCCTAGTCCCTTATTTAATAAGAGGACTCGGATTTCCAATTCATCTGTTTCTCCGAGGGCTGCTGGAGTTCTACGGCCTCCAGCTACACAACCTCACGCCTGCCTCCATTCTGCATGTTGCGGGCTTCGTGGCCCTCTGCGAGCTGTTTTTGGGCATCGAGGCCCATTTCGCGCTATGGAAGAGGTTGTTCTGCCTTGTGCCCCGCTCTCAAGAGGGGTCAATTTATCAAGTGGGCGGAGCCGAACTATGGCGCATCGCCGAGACCGGATATCTATCCGGTACCCCAAAGAAGGCGTCCAAGGACTGGCCTTTGGAATGGTTTTATATGGATGACGTCCCCCTGCCGGACCCTGTACGGATCGGCCTTCCTGAGTTTAATAATGCTCCATTGAAGAAACGCCTGAGTTGGCGCCCACGAAACCCTTAGAGGGAAAATGATAGGGACGTCCTTTACCTGATGAGCCGGATAAGATTGTTGGCTCATTCCGGATTGACCATGATCGAGGTCATGGCCACATGCATTACGCGGGGGTGCAGCCGCTTCAGTACAGAGGCCACCCCATGTGGGATTTCAATGGGGAGGACGACGCCACCCGGTGCGGTCGCAAGGGGCCGGATTCGGCTGCCACTCTAGCGAAGATCTTATCCGCTTTGTACAAGGGAGAAGAAGAGGAATTCCTCCGTGTCAACCCACGGGGCGGATTCTCTATGTATAGTCCTCCAAGCTGGGTGAGCGAATATTCACTTATCTACCCGCTTTCGAAATTCCCATAATTGAGTACTTAGTCTGGTGATGTTAATGCAGGAGCTGCGCCAGACTGTGAAGGAGATAAACAGCCCTCCTCCGCAACCCGAGGACCCCGAACGGTCCCTCGATCCGGAATCCCAAGAGGACCCGGACTTATGTGTGGAGTTAATTGATGGGGTGTTTCATCAATTGAGTAAGGACAACACCTTAGTGGCCATTACGGCCGACTATCCCGGACTACTTCCAGCCTCGAAGGTAACCGAGATCGAAGTCCCAGTACTTTCAAGGAGATCCATCCATGCCTTATTTTGAATGTTGTAAACTAATAGTGTTTTGTTTCGCAGGGGAAATCCTCGAGGCGGAAGGCCAAGCCTGCGGTGGGCAGCCAACAAGGGCCGCTGAAGCCAGGCAGGCCAAAAAGAAGTGCGGACCAGATTGAGATTCCGGCGCAACGGTACGGCGTGCGAATTTAACGCCTAGGGTTTATGCCCTCAAGTCATTCTAACGCTCATGCTCTTCTTAGGAAGAAAAGAGTCCACCGGACTATATCCACCGGCCAGGCTTCAAGGCCGGGTTCGGAAGCGGAGGCGGACACGGAGCGCGCCTCGGGCGTTCCTCCGATAGAGGACGCAGACGGGCTATCTGCCACCAATTCGGAGATGGAGAGTGCCATGAACCACAGGCGTCGTCGGACTGTTCTTCGTGACGCATGTTTTTCCCCAGAGGTGTTGGACGCCTTTAATACGGGAGATGCGTACCTCTGTGCCGCCCAAAATGGTCTAGCCAGAGCCACAGAGCAGTATGTAAAAGACATACGGGTGAGTAAAATTGAAGGTTATATATGTCAGTAGCCCCCGAGACTTGAAACAGTTAAAATAACTGTTTTAAGGATCATATGTGATGCAGGGTCTTACAAAGAAGAACATGCAACTGTCCCAGGAGTTGGAAGAGTGCAAGGCCCAACTCGAGGCCGCACTGGCCGCTTCAGATAATGCCAAGGGGACCCCCTCAGGCAATATATGCTTCGAAAGACAATTCCGTTGTGAAGTGCGGCATGTGTGCAACTCTGACGATAATAGTGCAGATGGGGCCGGAGTAAATCCGGACAAGCAACAACTCCTGCGCCAACTAAAGGCTGGCGAGAGCGTGCTGATGAGGGTGAGGCAAGAGAAGAACAAACTTCAAGACGCCAATACCCAGCTGGGCGAGGAACTGAAGGATGTTCGCATTCAGCTGTCTGCTTCCGTAAAGGAGAATCTGCGACTTCAACGCGGCATTTTTAGTAAGTGCTTAAATGAATCTTCGAAAAAAGAATTCGGCGAGGAAGTCGATTGACAGAGCTATGTCTGTAGGTCTACTGACAGGTCGTCCTACGGAGGAAATGCCTGGTTCAACGGGGGACCTTCTTCCCAAGCTGCCGCAACTGCACGAACAAGTTCGGCAGGCAATGCAGGGCGTCGTCCAGGCTATGTGGCCATCCCTCTCCATGCCCGAAGGCCTTGGGGAGCTTGCAAAGAAGCTAGAGGGAGTGCGGCAGCGCTTCCGATTGTGGAAGATATCGGCCTGCCGTCAAGGTGCCAGGGAGGCCTGGGCCATGGTGAAGACTCGAAACATGAAGGCGGACCCGAACCGCATGGCCGAGGTCGGCCCTATGTGTCCTGACGGAAAGGAGATCCCTGTCAGCTTAGTATATGGCCAGGTAGAGCTGGCTGCAAAGTATTCTCAACAGGACTGTAAATTAGACCGCCTGCTGGATGGTATTGAAGAAGAATATACCGAGTCGGATTGACTCTATAATTTGAAATGACATGAAAAATGGCTTCTAGCCGGATTGTAGATCGTTTGTCATTGCGGACCTTTTTGCTTCGACCTCTGGACCCTATAGTCCGGAGTGTGTCCGAATACCCTCTCGATTATATAAGAACCGGGGCATGCATGGAGACAAGGCGTAGGGGTCATAATTGCTTTAGCAGACAGGTGCCCAACTAGTTATGTTATATTACATGGTTAGTAAGAAACATCTTCCAGGGAGAATATTTCCTTTAGGGGTTCCTTTCCCTGGGAGGCATGCCCTAAAGTGCATGTACGAACTGCTAAAAAGAGCAGAAAAGCATCTGGGGGCAGATAGATAAACAAGAAAAAAAATCATCTTTTAGTTCACCGACCGAATATTCCCTTAAGAACACTAGCTTTCGGCTTCACCCAGTCTGAGGTACACATCCAGCTGACCCGACAGTAACAATCGCAGAGGTGCTCCCTTTACCACCTAGCCGAACGAACGGGAACGTAGGGGTAAGCACAGGAGCTAGGCAACCCATCTTGGCCAAAAACTTAAGTCATATCGATGCATATAATGGTGTATAAAAGGTTCATGCGGAAGTTTCACACATGTTTTGGGCATGAGGCCCGTTTATATAAACTTCTCATGAAGAAGCCCCCAGGTATTATGAGCGCAGGTGGCGCGTCAAGTATGTGCGAACAATGCGCAGGCAAGCCCCTAAGGGCTTGGGAGAAAAAAGGTAGAGAGAAGGAGAGAAATGCCCGACAGCTAAAAAAAATAAAAATAAAAAAGGGACAGAGGAAGGAGACGAACATGGAGTCCAGCGCTAGGCGTAGAATCTTCGTAGGCGTGCCGCGTTCCATGGATTCGGCTCAAGTCGGTTGTCCGATGCGTTTCGCAGACGGTACGCTCCACCAGTCAGTACTTGGCCGATTATGAAGGGACCCTCCCATTTGGGCTTTAGTTTGTCCTTTTTCTTGTCCGGCAGGCGTAGAACTAGTTCGCCAACGTTATAAGTTTTGGCCCGTACTTCTCTGCTTTGATATCTTTGAGCCTGCTATTGATAGAATGCGGAACGGGCTTTTGCCACGTTGCGCTCCTCCTCCAATGCGTCCAAGTTGTCCTGCCGATCGTGCTCGGCTTCTCTTTCTTCGTACATGCGCACTCGAGGTGAGTCATGAAGTATGTCACAGGGCAGAACTGCCTCTGTGCCGTATACCATGAAAAATGGTGTGAATCCGGTAGTGCGATTTGGCGTGGTCCGCAGCCCCCAAAGTACGGAGTCAAGCTCCTCTACCCAGTGCGTGTTGGATTCCTTGAGGGATCGCACTAGTCTGGGTTTGATGCCGCTCATGATAAGACCGTTGGCTCGTTCGACTTGACCGTTAGTTTGTGGGTGATAGACTGAAGCGTAGTCGAGCTTGATCCCCATGTTTTTGCACCAGAGTTTAACTTCGTTGGCCGTAAAGTTTGTGCCGTTGTCAGTTATGATGTTGTGGGGGACACCGTAACGGTGTACAACCCCGGATATGAAGTCTATCACCGGTCCGGATTCGGCCGTCTTTACAGGCTTGGCCTCTATCCATTTGGTGAATTTGTCCACCATGACTAGTAGATATTTTTTCTTGTGGGTTCCTCCTTTAAGGGGTCTCACCATGTCAAGCCCCCAGACCGCAAAAGGCCAGGTAATGGGTATGGTTTGTAGGGAGGTAGGCGGCATGTGGCTTTGATTAGCGAATAATTGGCAACCGACGCATCGCTGCACTAAGTCCTGAGCGTCTGCCCGGGCCGTCGGCAATTAAAATCTGGTACGGAAGGCCTTGCTTACAAGGGCCCGGGCCGCGGCGTGGTGCCCGCCGAGTCCGGCATGAATTTCAGCCAGAAGATTTCGCCCTTCTTCTTCGGAGATACACCTTTGAAGGACTCCAGTTGTGCTCTTCTTATAAAGCTCTCCCTCGTGGACTTTGTAGGCTTTAGATCGCCGCACTATGCAGCGGGCCTTGTTTTGGTCCTCGGGAAGTTCCTGCGTAGTTAGGTAGGCTAGGAATGGTTCTATCCACGGGGCAATGACTGCCATTATTGTGTGGGCTAACGGTGTTGTTTCATTGGCAGAGCCACCAACTATGTCAGAATGTTCGGTGAGGGGTAGTGTGGTTTTGTCCGGGCTGTTGTTTCCGGACTCCCCCTCCCATGATATGGATGGCTTGAAAAGCCTCTCTAGGAAGATGTTGGGAGGGATGGCACCGCGCTTTGCGCCGATGCGTGCCAACACGTCTGCTGCCTGGTTGTTCTCCCGGGCCGATGGTGAAATTCGAGCCCCTCAAACCGAGCTGACATCTTTAAGATGGCGTTGCGATAAGCTGCCATTTTTGGATCGTTGGTGTCAAAGTCTCCATTTATTTGGGATACCGCGAGGTTTGAATCCCCGCGGACCTCTAGGCACTGAATGCTCATGGAGACTGCCATCCGGAGACCTTGTAGAAGGGCCTCGTATTCGGCTGCGTTGTTGGAGTCCGTGTACATTATCTGAAGTACGTACTGGACTGTATCTCCTGTAGGGGACGTCAGAATGACGCCAGCCCCCAGGCCAGCCAACATTTTGGAGCCATCGAAGTGCATGATCCAGTTGGAATATGCGTCGTACTCTTTAGGGAGCTCGGCTTCGGTCCATTCGGCGATGAAGTCAGCCAAAACCTACGATTTGATAGCTCGCCGTGGCTTGTAAGTTATATCGAACGGGAGGAGCTCAATGGCCCATTTGGCAATCCGGCCCGTTGAGTCGCGGTTGTTTATAATATCATTAAGAGGTACTTCGGATGCCACTGTTATTGAACACTCTTGGAAATAGTGTCGCAGCTTCTGGGATGCCATGAACACCGCGTATGCTATCTTCTGATAATGCGGGTACCATGACTTGCATGGAGTTAGGACAGTGGACACGTAGTAAATTGGTTTTTGGAGAGGGAACTTGTGTCCGTCCGTTTCTCGTTCGACAACGAGCACCGCGCTTACAACTTGATGTGTTGCTGTGACGTATAATAGCATTGGTTCGCCCATGTTGGGCGCGGCCAGGACCGGATTTGTTGCCAGTATGGCTTTGATTTCTTCGAGTCTGGCCGTGGCGGCATCCATCCACTCGAAGTCTTCGGTGCACTGCAGGAGGCGATAAAGGGGTAATGACTTTTCTCCTAAGCGGGAGATAAAGCGGCTTAGAGCCACCACGCATCCGGTCGTTTTTTGTATTTGCTTGAGGCCTTTTGGGATATCCAATTGTGACAGAGCTTGGATCTTGGCTGGGTTTGCCTCAATTCCTCTACCGGATACAATGAAGCCCAAGAGCTTTCCGGCTGGTACGCCGAAAACGCATTTTTCTGGGTTGAGTTTAATGTCATATGCTCGGAGATTGTCGAACGTGAGCCTCAAGTCGTCTACTAGAGTTTCGACATGCTTGGATTTGATGACCATGTCATCTACGTATGCTTCAACTATTTTGCCGATCTGGTTGGCCAGACATGTCTGAATCATGCGCTGATATGTCGCGTCGGTGTTTTTGAGCCTGAAGGGCATCGTGTTGAAGCAGAATGGGCCGTATGGGGTGATGAATGCCGCTGCGTCTTGGTCTGACTCTGCCATCTTGATTTGGTGGTAGCCAGAGTGTGCATCGAGGAAACACAATGAATCGTGTCCTGCAGTGGCGTCGATGATTTGATCAATTCGGGGGAGGGGGAAGGGATCCTTTGGTCAGGCCTTATTTAGGTCTTTGAAATAGACGCATAGGCGCCAGGATTTGTCCTCCTTTGGTACCATCACCAAGTTTGCTAGCCAGTCCGGATGTTTTATATCTCTGATGAATCCGGCTTCTAGTAGTTTTGCTAGCTCCTCTCTCATGGCTTGTCTCTTGGGTTCTAAGAAACGCCGAAGAGTCTGCTTAACGGGCTTGAACCCTTTTAGAATGTTCAGGCTGTGCTCGGCCAGCCTGCGTGGGATTCCTGGCATGTCTGAAGGGTGCCAGGCGAAAATGTCCCAATTTTCTCGTAGGAATTCTCTGAGTGCGGCGTCTACATCAGGTTTTAGTTGTGCCCCGATGGAGGCCGTTTTTGTGGTGTCCGTTAGATGGACTTGGAACTTGACTATTTCGTCTGCCGGCTTGAAGGAGGTGGACTTGGGTCTCTTATCGAGTATCACATCATTCCTGTCCACCGTGGAGCGCAACACAGTTAGTTCCTCAGCCGCCAGGGCTTCGGATAATGCCTCGAGGGCCAGTGCGGCTGTCTTGTTTTCCACGCGGAGCGCTGTGTCCGGATGACTAGCAAGAGTGATAATTCCGTTGGGTCCGGGCATTTTGAGCTTCATGTACCCGTAATGGGGTATAGCTTGAAAAATTGTAAATGCTTCTCGCCCTAACAGAGCGTGGTATCCGCTGCTGAACGGGGCCACTTGAAATGTGACCTCCTCGGATCTGTAATTATCCGGCGTGCGGAACACCACGTCCAATGTGATTTTCCCTGAACAGCATGCTTCCCGGCTGGGGATTATTCCTCTAAAGGTTGTGTTGCTTCGCTCAATGCGGCTCCAGTCTATTTCCATTTTTCGCAGTGTTTCCTCATAGATGAGGTTCAATCCGCTGCCACCATCCATGAGTACCTTTGTAAGCCGGAAGCCGTCCACTATCGGACTGAGGACCAATGCAGCTGGTGCTCGGGCTAGCCGGAATATAGGTTCGTCACTGGCATTAAAAGTAATAGCCGTGTCGCTCCATGGATTTATTGTTGCTACTTGGTAGACTTCGGCAAGGCTGTGGAGCGTTCACTTCCTCGCATTGTTTGATGCGAAAGTATCGAAGACTATTGACACCGTACTGGCGTTTCTGGGGTGGTGCTCTGTGGATTCTGGAGTTAGAAGCTCCTCGCCACTCCTGGCCACCTGCCAGAGTATCCAACATGCTCTAAGGCTGTGAGTTGGTGCGACTTCCCCTGAACTATGAATTTTACAGGGTCCATTGAGCCATCCCTCCAGTACGGTCCCATACCCTATAGAGGGTTTTTGTTTTTTGTTGTTTGGCTAAGGTGCCTGGTGATAATGCGCCCTTTTGTTTCGGGGTCGGATTGTCCCAGAAATTCATTTCGGTTTTCCGAACGCTTTCTGTCGCACAGTACTTTCGTACTATGGATGTCAAGTTGGCGAAGCGTGTAATTTCGCGGCGACTTATGGCGTTGAGGATTCCGATGTCCATGCATTTGTTACAGAAGAACGAAATCCCGTCCTTCTCACGGCAGTCCTTTATCCTGTTCATAACCAGGAGGAATCTGGCCCAGTAGTGATGTACTGTTTCCCCGGGCTCTTGCCGTATTTTGGATAAGTCCCTTATATTTGGGTGGGCGGGTGGATTTAAATCCGGAACCTCGCCCGATCTAAGACTCAGGGGCCAAGAGAATTCCGAATTCGGAAACTTGTTTTCTTGGACGTTGTTCAATGAATCCGGCCTGCTGCCTGACTTTAGGTTCAGGGCTTGGGCGACGTCTTCCCCTCCGCGGATGTCCGGCTTGGAGGGGTCGGGAATCCGGACACATCTGGTCCTTAGGATGGGTGGGGATTCGCCGCATTGTTCTTCCACCACTTCAACATGGTGGGTGACCTGGGGAGAGCCGATCTCTCTCTGATCGGGTTTAAGCCCAATCTGGCCGTAATCTGTAGCGACTCCCAGGGCGGCGATGCGATCCAAGAGCTCGTTTAAGGGAGAGAGCTCCATCGGATCTAACTACTCGGCGAGTTCTAAGCTGATCTGGAGATTGCTTTCGATGACCCGAGAGGTCATCACCGGCGCGGCGGCCGAACAGGCGGTCATCAAAAAACTGCCTAGCCGGAGAGTTTGGCCGACAGCCAAAGCTCCTTTAGCAATTGTGTCGTCTTTAAAGACGGGGTGTGGCATCCTTCCTGTCAATGACGACACAGTGGAACTCTCAATGAAAGCACCAATGTCAGTGTCAAAACCGGCGGATCTCGGGTAGGGGGTCCTGAACTGTGCGTCTAGGCGGATGGTAACAGGAGACAAGGGACACGATGTTTTTACCCAGGTTCGGACCCTCTCGGTGGAGGTAAAACCCTACTCCTGCTTGATTAATATTGATGATATGGGTAGTACAAGAGTTGATCTAGTACGAGATCAGAGAGGCTAAACCCTAGAAGCTAGCCTATGGTATGATTGTTGTTCGTCCTACGGACTAAAACTCTCCGGTTTATCTAGACACCGGAGAGGGCTAGGGTTACACAGAGTCGGTTACAATAGGAGGAGATCTTCATATTGTATCACCAAGCTTGCCTTCCACGCCAAGGAAAATCCCATCCGGACACGGGACGAAGTCTTCAATCTTGTATCTTCATAGTCCGGGAGTCCGGCCAAAGGTCATAGTCCGGCCATCCGGACACCCCCTAACCCAGGACTCCCTTACCCGGCGTTTGACTTTTCAAGCCGGCTGTGGGTATCCAGACTCATATCTTTTGCACGAGCACCCGGCAACAGCGACCAGACGGCCCTTTTTTTCTTTTTCCAGCCGGCCTTCACTTCTTTTTCTTCTCTGTTTCTTCAGCCGGGCCGCTTTGTTCTTTAGTCTGCAGCCGGGGAGGCGGAGCAGCCGGCGCGGCCGGGAGGCGGGCAAGCAGGCAGGCCGGGGAGCGGGCGGAAGCCGGCCGCCGGCTGGAGCGGCAAGCCGGCGGGCGCTGGGGCCAGACCCGGAGCGGGAGGCCAGTGTGGAGTGGAGTGGCCAGGCGGAGAGGAGCCGTAGCTGGCGACGAGAAGGCGGCCCAGGACCGGCGCGGGCGCGGCAGAGAAGCGGGACGGCTCGGCGCGTGGGGGAGCCGGCCGGGCCGCGGGCGGAGCAAACCCGGCGGGAGGCGGGGCCGGCCGGGTTGGAGCCAGGTGGGACGGGGGCGGCGCCGTCTATGGGCGAGGTGGTGACCCGCAGCCGGCCTGGGGAGGCCGGGTGCCGGGGAGGTGCAGCGCAGGCGAGGCGCGGGGAGCCGGACAGGGCGCCGGCGGAGGCGCAGGAGCCGACGGGCAGGCCGGAGCCCTGGCAGACAGCCGGCGCGAGCGGCCGGCGTGGGCTCGCGGACGGAGGGAGCAGCCGCGAGGCATGCAGGGCAACGCGGGAGGCCCGCACTGGCGGAGCCAGACCTGCAGGCGGTCAGCTGCGGGCGCCCGTGAGGCGGCTATTCGCACACTAACACGTCACCGTGTATCCTCGATGCGGGGGTGATGCACCGCAGATCACGTCGAAGGAGACTCGCCGGAAGCGCAGTATGCAAGACAATCCGGCAGGCGTTTTTGAGAACTCGAAACCCCACATGCCCGGGAGGGACCCCGTCAGGGTGTGCGGCGGCTATAGGCTGCCCTAGGTCGACCTGATCGCCCCTAGGGCCTCAAGGTTTGCCGCCCTGCAACAAGAAGAACAGACGAAGAACAAAGAAGAAGAAGAACTAGGGTTAAGGAGAAAAGATAAAAGATAAAAGGTAGTAAATGATTTGATCGATTGTGTGTTGTTATTCAATCGGCCGTCACCTCTTACATATATATGAGGCGGCTGGACTTTCCGTACAACAAAAGGACTCAAATCATGTCCAAAACATCAAAAGATAACCTAACTCGGACTACGAGGGCCGGAACTTCCGGTCAGCCCAGAACTTCCGGGCTAGAATTACATCAAGTTGCCCTCTTGCACAGCTCCTGCAGGTCATATATGGCTTCGGATCGTGATGGTTCCAAAAGCAAAGTTGTAGATCTTGTAGTGGATAAAAATTCCTTAGTTGATCACTTTTTCATTCGAGGTCATCCTGATATCGAAATTGGCCCCACAAATCAGCAAACAATGTTAAAATTCCAGTTTTCGGGGCGCACCGCATGCAAACTTTCGGTTTAGCCCGGAACCTCACCGGAAGTTTTGCCTGAAACTTCCGGGGCAGACTTATGCAGCACACTATTTTGGCTCTAACTTTTGCATACGAACTCTGATTTAGACGTTTCTTATATCAAAATCAATCGTTTCGATGAGGCGAAGACAATCCTTTTAGAAACTTTTCTCATATGAGGCCATCTTGGGGGCGTAATCAGCCGAATAGTGTTCTGAATACGAAATCTGAGTACTTCAAACTCAACTTCGGCTTTAGAGATGAGACTGGATGGCTATGGCCCAAATATCAAAGTTCCTCATTTTTATGATACGGAACTTTCTCACTTTGAGCACTTCTTCATTTGAGCCCATCTTAATTAAGTTCTTGGCCGTACCAAAATCTGGTGTCAACACATGCCCCCCTGTTTTTCGGCAAAACTTGCGTGCCGAAAAATAACTTGCACGAAGCTTCTTCTAAGTACGATGTCAAAACTACATCGGCCATTTGCATATACTTAGGATGATAAGTATATATCGGCCATTGCTTGTTTGAACCTCTCGATGCAAACTTGGGTGAAAACTTCTCAACTTCTATAACAATCCAGTGATAAGGTTGCATAGATATGTATCTCAAAACCATCCTTCAAACCATATTATTCACCCTTTCTCTAGGATTTTGCAGATAATTAACAATAAACTTTCTCCAATCCTTACTTTTGCCTGCATAAAAATTTCATTAGTGGCCGAAGCGGTGGGCTTCGATCTGGCCTTACCTATATTGACAAGACCGAGCATCGGCTATTAATAGAGATGCAATACAACATGGTTAACAAAGTAGCCGGATGCTTGCTGTCCCAACTCTTTCGAATTGTCATGTCTAGATATATGAACAATTTAAAGCAACCCAAGGTAAATCTCGCATCTAGTCATACCAAAAGATAAACTATAAGTGATTCGTCAAAACATTGATAACCATTGGATATTTGTTGCACTACTAATAACGAATCACCGGAAGCCTCAATATGTATAGCACCTATGGCAAAAGTTCCAAACCGAATAACATTGCATGTTCGGCTTTGATTATTGTGCAATAAATATTTTAAGAGGCATGAGGCTTCACAGAACAGCACTATATGGAGATATATAAACAACACCAACACTGTGGCCATTGTTATGAATTCAACTATCAAAACATAATCTCCATAGTACTTGTCTCGCTCTCCAATCGAACTAAGGATGATGTTAGAATACTACACCGGCCATGCATTGACATACTCTTAGGACGATAGGTGAATATCGGCCATTACCATGTAAACTTCGTTCAACGCACATATAGCCGAAACAAACAAACGAAATGTCAAATCAAGTATTTCGGCCCTTTGGATCAGCAACAAACTTATAGCTAACCAAATGTATAGTGACTTGGTAATACCCTCTCATGATGTAAGAAATTATATTGCATCCATGGATTAAAATAAGCCCATTGAGGGTTACCAATCATACCTGATGATGAATTACATGGCATAAGCGTTAATGGCATAGTTGAAGAATATTGATAATGTGTAGACCGAAAATGTTGAAACCTTCGGCTTGGTCCTTCATAGTTTTCACTCTTTTCATTCTTCACCTTTTTCGCACTTCTTGTAATGAAAGCTTGCACATAATTCTTATTTTGAGCACTTCCTTTGGGAACCCATGCCATGTTCCTATCTTCAAGTTCTTGTGCACCAAGTTTTTGTATTTCTTCTTTTGCCAATATGATAAACCGAGTGAGCACCTCGACTGTGATTTCGTTTCAACCAATGGCAACTCTTTTTGGGCCTTGTGCACCCTCAACTTCTTTTCTTCAGATTTGGCACTCTGATTTTTATCAATTGATTGTTTCACTTCTTTGCATTTTTTATCCAATGTTAACACTTTAATTGGCTCTTTGTTATTTGAGATCAAATCTAAAGTAGCACACTTACGACCATCTCTTTTCACACGGTAAACTTGCTTTACCACCTGTTTCTTCCTCCTTGAGCTCTGGACCGATTCCTTATGATTGAAACGGTCTTTGATGCGTGATTGTTCAAATGTTGATCTTCTTGGAGCTGCATAATATTGGTGAGATGGTCTAAAATAAGATGGAGAATGTGCCCTTGTATCATACCTGTCCCATGATGAATATGGATCTATATGAACATAGGGAGGCATCCAAGGCATTGACATTGGCGGCCAAAATAAGGATATGAATATGTTGCATTAAAACTATCACTTTGCCAATACCAATCCTCATATTTGTGCTTTGGGGGTGATCTTGGTTTCTTTGCATGATTTTGCTGATAAGCATTCTTCTCTTCACTCCTCTTTTGATATTTATCCAATAGTTCAGCGAAGGTGATTTTTGATCTCTTACACTTGCGCTTATTTCGGCCTTTGTTTTATTTTGGTTTATTGGATTTGCTTGCTGCCCCCCCCCCCAGTCCTTGGCATCTCCATTGTAGCTTCAATGGAATTTTTGCCCTCAAGATTATGTTCATTATGCTCTTCAACAAATTCTTTACTTGAAAGCTCGATCCCATCACCTATAGTTTTTACCTTCTCTTTAAACGGATCGGCTTGAAGCAGTTGATGCAAAAAAATTGTGCCATCGGGACCAATCGGAATAGACTGGTCATCTCTTGGTGTCTCAACAAATTTTAATCGTCCGTTATCAATGGCCAATTTAACTATTTGACGAAACATATTGCAATCCTCAAAATTGTGTTTGAACGAATGATGCAACCTACAATGTATTTGTCCTTGAATTGATGGCTTGACATGGTGATCAAGAATTCTTATGTAATTATTTTTCAGCAACAAATCAAATATTTGATCACACATGCTTGAATTGAAGGCAAACTTTTTATTTTCTAGCCGATCTTGCTGTGAGAACGGCTTTGGAGTTAAACAAATGAATGATTCAGATTTTGTATCACCCCATTCGGCAATGAATTTTATTTTGCATTCTCTTACCGATGTCATTGGATAAGAAACTATACTTGCATCGGTTTGTTCAGAAGATTTTAACCTTGGTTTTAAATTTCTGAAACGAAAATAGTTAGAACATACATGTCTCAATTGAGACCAAGTGTAAACAAGTAGGAAATAAGCAGAGCTACCCAATTAGATATGAACTTTAGACAAAGCAATGGGGAAAGCCTTGGCTGCAATAATTTTTCGCTATCAGTCTTTCTGAATGGTGTAATGTGTTGACCGATATGCTTTGTGACAATCTGATTGCTAACAGATAAATCACCCTTCTTCATTGGTCTCTCAATATTTCTTATGAATTTTTTTATAATATATGCATCAACAACTAAGTCATGACCAAATCTAAAAACAGGTAAATTAATTGCTAGAGATACATCTTCAAATATGTTGGGAGAGCGTGATGGTGGTGTGATTTGAAGAATATCTTGCTCCGCCTTCGGAGAGCTCCCCAACGCCTTGTCATCATCTTTTTCTTGATTTCGTGCATCATTAGTTTGAAGATATTTGTCCACCAAACTTTCTTCGGCTACTTGTTCTTGTTCTTGAAGCTCGTCAATTTCTATGGCACGAAACTCATAGGGCAGGAAGTAGGTTCCATAAACTTCAGAAAAATCAAGTATGACTGTCTTGCTATACTTTCCATGCCCTTTCACAACAAGGTTTGACTCTTTGAATTTGATGGATTCGGAATATATACTACTTGACTCGGCTTTTCCAACCGAAGCACTTTTAGTTTCCGAATCATCATTCTTTTCACCGGTTATATCAATTGGCAAGGCTTCTTTTCTTTGAGCTAATTCCCTATCGATTCTCTCTTGGCGAAGTACTTGCACCCTATCGCGCAAAGCTTTAACTCCCCTCTCAATTTCAGCCTGCTCTAGATTAGTTTTCCCCCCAATGCTTTTAGGATCTTTCGGCAATGAAGTGTTAGTGTTACCGAAATTTTGCAATTGTGTAGGGGGTGTATAATATGCTGCGGTACAAGGTGGAAGTGTATGCACTTCTGTATAACCATATGCTCTCTCACCAATACTACCCATTGATGAAGTTTCAATTTCCTGTAAATCTCTAACCTTTATTCCAGCATAATCAGGAAACAACCCCTTTTCATATTTTTCAAGGCAAAGAGCATTAATTCTCTTGTTTTATGTCGAACTCTTTTTTAATGCAGCCACAACCGGTTCTGGAAGGGATTGCTCTGCAATACTTTCAGATTCTTTCGGCAATGATTCGTGAGTGTTGCCAAAATTCTTGAATTGCGTACGATATGCATTATATGCTACAGTATTTGATGACGGCGCATGTTTTCCTGTAAATTTTTCATTTATTCGGCTATGACCATGAAGATGGGGGGCCGAATTATGAACATCTACAGTTGCATACGGTGCTGAAAAATTACTAACATGAGGTGTAGCATATGATGGTTGAGAGTAACTGGCCGAATAGCTAGTAGTAGCATGGCCAATTCTCCCATCCATCGGCAAGGTTGGATTCACATATTGCAAATTAGTTGCCGATGAATAAAAAGGTGAAACACTTTCTTGTATGCTATTGGAAATTTTAAAATGAGGTGTTTCAAATTGATTAACCAAACTCATCATGTTGTTCATCGGCATATGGATTTCTGGGGTTGCCGATGCATGAGAGTTTGGATACATATGTTGTACGTTGCTAAAATCATAAGAATTTGAAGCATGAAGATTGTTTTGCATCGGCCCTTGCGCATAATTAGATGCATGATTGATAAAACTAGGGCTAGCCGATACATTATGCTCATTAGGTGATCCAGCAATAACATATGGATTATTTGCATCTACAAAGGGGAATTGGGTATTCATATTACCTTTGTAGATTGCAGCAACTTGATGACGATCTCTTCGTAGCAAGAACGGGTTGGAGACCGTTCAAAGCTTCGATCCCCAGCGGAGTCGCCAAAAAGTGTGTTTGCACACGAACATGTCACCGTATACCCTCGACGCCAAGGGTGATGCACCGCATCTCACGTCGAAGGAGACTCATCGGAAGCGCGGTACGCAAGACAATCCGGTAGGCGCTTTTGAGGACCCGAAACCCCACACGCCCGGGAGGGACCCCGTCAGGGCGCGCGGTGGCTATGGGCGGCCCTAGGTCGACCTGATCGTCCCTAGGGCCTCGAGGTTCGCCGCCCTGCAACAAGAAGAACAGACGAAGAACAAGGAAGAAGAAGAACTAGGGTTAAGGAGAAAAGATAAAAGATAAAAAGTGGTAGATGATTTGATCGATTGTGTGTTGTTATTCAATTGGCCGTCACCTCTTACATATATATGAGGCGACTGGACTTTCCGTACAAGGAAAGGACTCAAATCCCGTCCAAAACATCAAGAGATAACTTAACTCGGACTACGAAGGCCGGAACTTCCGGTCAGCCCGGAACTTTCGGGCTAAAATTACATTATGTTGCCCTCTTGCACAGCTCTTGCAGGTCGCATATGGCTTCGGATCGCGATGGTCCCAAAAGCAAAGTTGTATATCTTGCAATGGCGAAAAATTCCTTAGTTGATCACTTTTTCATCTGAGGTCATCTTGATGTAGAAATTGGCCACGCAAATCTGCAAACAATGCTAAAATTCCAGTTTTCAGGGCGCACCGCGTGCAAAATTTCGGTTTAGCCCGGAACCTCCCCGGAAGTTTTGACCGGAACTTCCGGGACAGACTTATGGAGCACACTGTTTTGACTCTAACTTTTGTGTACGAATTCTGATTTAGACGTTTCTTATATCAAAATCGACCGTTTCGACGAGACGAAGATAATTTGTGTAGAAACTTTTCTCATATGAGGCCATCTTGGGGGCGTAATCAGTCGAATAGTGTTCTGAATATGAAATCTGAGTACTTCAAACACAACTTCGGCTTTAGAGATGAGACTGGATGGCTATGGCCCAGGTATCAAAGTTCCTTCTTTTTACGATATGGAACTTTCTCACTTTGAGCACTTCTTCATTTGAGCCCATCTTAATTAAGTTTTTGGCCGTGCCAAAATCTGGTGTCAACAGCAGCCACGCGAGGCGGAGCTGGCCGGGGACGCAGCGGCGTTGCGGGCGGGCGCGTGGCCTGCCGTACGCAGAGGCAACGTGGAGGAGGGTGTGCCCACTCGTAGCTGGTTGCGGAGGCAATGGGGAGGCGCGGAGCAGAGCATGGCCTGGGCGATGCAGCGGCGCGCTGCGCGCCCGCGCGGGCAAAGAAAGGGCGGACGCGAGCTGCATGGCTGGCATACGGGCTATGCATGGCATTATCTGGCCATTGTACATGCCATGTCCGACTAGTGTGCTAACGTATAGATGATGTATGGGCATTGTATGGGTAGCGTACTGGCTAGTGTATGGGGTAGTTTACCACGGTTTGACTCGCATCTAGCTAGCTTGCATAAATGGTATATGGAGGAGCGAAAGCGTGTTTCGGCCGGAGCAAGGCGTAACGCGGAGGGGAGCAAACGAGAGCGGCGCGCGGATGGATACGGCCAGCCGAAGCGAGGCTCCACGCCCGGCGCACGTGCGGACGGACGGCCGGCATCGCGGTGGTGATGACGAAGAGGCCGTCGGCGAGGACACGCCGCCCCTCACGAGCGCTCCGGGGGCGTGTCGATGTCGGGCCCCCGAACGCCACTGGAGAGATGACGGCGACGCCGCGGTGACGACAAAGATGGCGAGGCCGACGGCAAGGACGCGCCGCTTCTCGCGGCCACTCCGGGGGCGAGTTGATGTCGAGCCCCCGACCGCTACAGGAGAGACGGCGTGACACCGCGACAGTGAAGACGAAAATGGTCCCGCCCCGGACTGCGAAACCAGCAGCAGCGTGGTAGCATAGTACCCTCCACGGTGGGCGCCAAATGTCGGGGGTTGGGTGCGGCATATGCCAAAGGATGGCTGTCGGTGTCAAAACCGACGGATCTCGGGTAGGGGGTCCCGAACTGTGCGTCTAGGCGGATGGTAACAGGAGACAAGGGACACGATGTTTTACCCAGGTCCCGGCCCTTTTGATGGAGGTAAAACCCTACGTCCTGCTTGATTGATATTGATGATGTGGGTATTACAAGAGTAGATCTACCACGAGATCAAGGAGGCTAAACCCTAGAAGCTAGCCTATGGTATGATTGTTGTTCGTCCTACGGACTAAAACCATTCGGTTTATATAGACACCGGAAAGGGCTAGGGTTACACAGAGTCGGTTACAATGGTAGGAAATCTACATATCCGTATCACCAAGCTTGCCTTCCACGCCAAGGAAAGTCCCATCCGGACACGGGACGAAGTCTTCAATCTTGTATCTTCATAGTCTTGGAGTTCGGCCGATGATGATAGTTCGGCTATTCGGACACCCCCTAGTCCAGGACTCCCTCAGTAGCCCCTGAACCAGGCTTCAATGATGACGAGTCCGGCGCGCATATTGTCTTCGGCATTGCAAGGCGGGTTCCTCCTCCGAATTATTTATAGAAGATTGTGAACACCAGGATAGTGTTCGGCTCTGCAAAATAAATTCCACATACCACCGTAGAGAGAATAATATTTGCACAAGTTCAATCTGCTGACGTATTTTGTGGCGTGACGTCACACCACCACCAAGCCTTTACTCGAATCGTTTTTATTATGCCACCTCCGCGCGTTTAGCGAAGCGGTTTCCTTGGCACGTCTTGTTGAAGCAGAGATCGTGTTCCCCTTATTCCGGGATTCTCATCAATACGGACGTGGGTAACCCAACCGCGCCCGTTGCCACGCCCCCTCCATCGAAGGCGGGTTCCAAACGGTCACGGGGTCGGATCTTGGTATTCTCCCTCTTTATAATGAGACCAAGGCCCATTCTTTTTCTTAAATCCTCAATCGAATCCGCCCCTCGCCCCAAGTTCCAATACCCAGGGATCCAGATTCGGGTACTTTCGACCTTCGACAATGTCCGGCTCCGACCTACGAGGCCGGTGGATGCCCTCCTCCGTCACAGAAGAGGACGTGATAAAGATGAGAGACGCCAGGTACTTAACCTACGAGATTTCGCATAGGTTGCCTGCCCAAGGGCAAGTTATTCCTACTCCCGAGCCCGGCGAGAGTGTCGTGTTCGTGTCTCACCTCCGTCGGGGTTTAGGCTTCCCAATGGATCCCTTCGTGAGGGGGCTCATGTTTTACTATGGGTTGGAATTCCATGACTTGGCTCCGGAGTCCATCCTCCACATCTCATCATTCATTGTCGTCTACGAAGCCTTCCTCCGCACTACCCCTCACTTCGGCTTGTGGCTCAAAACCTTCAACGTGGAGCCGAAGATGATTGAGGGGCGTCAGGCAGAGTGCGACGGGGCTGTTATAAGCAAGAGGGCCGATGCTCCATGGCCCGAGGGCTCTTTTCAGGAGGAGCTCAGTTTGTGGCAACAGGAGTGCTTCTATATCACCGCTCCCAGGGGCAGCAGGCAGAGGCCGCCGCCCGCCTTTCGCCCGGGCCCTCCACAATGGCTGACGTCATGGGTCAACAAAGGGCTTGACTGGTGGTCGTCCAAAGACGTACCCCTGTTGCAGGGCCGGATTCGAGACCTCCAAGAAAGGGAGATCAATCTGGTCGTAGTGATACAGGTTATGCTGATTCGGCGCCTTCTGCCCTGCAAACGTCGCCCCCTCCGCCTGTGGGAATTTAATCCAGAGGGACCACGAGCTCTCCAACACTTCATGGGTTTGACACCCGTGGAGATGTACAAACTGTTCTTCGGATCACAAGAGATGCGTCCGGACTTGACCGAGGAGGTTGGCCTAAGCTGAAATCGCCTGGATACTCAAGTAAGTAGCCCTGTGTCCGGACACATTGTCCATTTATCTATCATGGGTTTGCCTTTTAACCAGCTATCCCTTGGACAGGAGTGGATAGCGCAAGCAAAACTGATACGGTGTCCGGCCCCCCTCCCTGAGACCACGCCGGATCCCATGTTAATCAAAATGTTGGAGGTTGCACCTTCGGAGGAGGGCGAAGGGGGGCATAGGGAAACTACCACCTCTGCCAAGGAGGCTTTCAGTAAGGGGGGAATCGAGAATCCCTCCCTCCAGGGGGAGAAGAGGACCGCTTCCGAAGACCCGGAGGCCAAGGCCTCAAAGCGGGGAAAGAAATCTGCACCGGAAGGTCCTGTGCCGGGAAGAGCCCCGGCCACACAGTCTCCCCAAAGGAATCAGCCCTCCAGTGAGCCGTAAGTAAAAAAGGGGGAGTTTTGTAATAGGGGACATCCCTACTTTATTTCTAGGGGTAACCGAAGTTTTCACCTTGTAGTTCGGATCTCAGCCCTTCTCAGCAGAGCTCATCTTCGGGGGACCTTCGTCCGGAGATGATGGAGAGCGAAAAGCCTCCATCTGCCGCCCCGTCGGCCGGGGCGGACGACCCTGAGGTGTCGTCATGGAGGGTCTCCCCGAGTCCAGCGGGGCCGGGGAATTCAGCACCCACTAGAGTACGGTAGGTGGAGCTACAGGATTTGCTTGAGAGGGCGTCTATCTCAGAAGATCACCGCACATTAATGAGTATGGTGGTTGACAGGATCTCATCCGCCGAGAGCGGGTTGTATGAGGCCGTCGGAAGTTTGCTGACGGGGTTTGAGGTACGCAAAAAATGACATACCTTTTGACAGTTTTGCACATGGAGTGCGCCCTGTATAGATAGTAGCCCCTGAGACTTGGTATGCTGTCGAAAGCGACAGCGTGCCGAGGATCATAATCTCAGTTATAGAATGTCGCCTTTCCTATGCAGATGGCGGAACGTTCGGTGGCCAGCCGGACTGATGGAGTTGCCGAGCTGAAGCGGCAACTCAACGTTG
Organism: Triticum dicoccoides; assembly: GCF_002162155.2. Classification (NCBI taxonomy): domain Eukaryota; kingdom Viridiplantae; phylum Streptophyta; class Magnoliopsida; order Poales; family Poaceae; genus Triticum; species Triticum dicoccoides. Next base: position 664,408,373 of record NC_041393.1, read on the forward strand.
CGGATGCGGACATCGCGTTGGTCAATAAATGACTTGACGAGTCACAAGGTAGGTGGTTTCTCCGCGGTCACCTAGTAAGGGAGCTGATGCCCGTTCCTTACAATTTGTATGCTTGATGCAGATGGTGCCGCTGCTGTGGAAGACCTTCGAGCAGAGCTTGCTCGAGCCAAGGAGCAAGCCAGGAAAAGTGATGATGCTGCCTCGAAGGCAGCGGAAGAGCTAAAAGCCGAAAAGGCTGCTCACTGCCGAAGCGGGGAGGAGATGGACAGAATGGCCGTGAAATTAAAAGATGCTACCGACCGCTATGAGGTTCTTGAAAGAGAACGCCGAGCGGAGCAAGAGGACCTGAAGAAGGCCGCCGCCGAAGCCAAGGATGCCTGTTGTGCGATGCGGGCTATGAAGGAGGAACTGCGTCAGGCCGGAGACATTGCGGCTGGAAAGCCCTTTCTGCTGCGTAGGAAGTTCACGGATCCGAAGTATGCTCAGTTGGGCCAATTGTGGGATGCGGAGGACCCTTATCTGGATTTGGCAGCGAGTGCGGCGGATGCAGTCGTGCACTTCCGAAGCCAGAAGGACCATGAAATGGAAGAGCTTTTCTGGTCTCAATTCCATAGTCCGGAGCGTCCACTTCCGTTGACTGATCGGTTGGCTGAATGGGTTGAGCTGAATAGATTGTTCAGACTTGCCATGACGGATGTGGTGGCTCATCTGTGGCCGGAAAGGCCCAAGCCGGAGAGTTATTTTGGCTTGTTGCAACAATTCCTTGGGGCGTTGCCGCATATCGAGGCGATGAAGCGGTCGGCATGCATAGAGGGTGCACGGATGGCTCTTGCCCGTGTTAAGACATACTGGGCGGAGATGGATGCCACCGATGTTGCATCCCGGGGTTCGGACAAAAGCCGATTACCCGCCGAGCACTATTTTGAGGAAGTCCTGCAGGGCGCTCGTTTAATAGAGTCGCAGTGCTCGAAAGATGTTATGTTCAAATGACATGTATGATTTGTGAGATCATGTTTATAATGTAACAGCTTTTTATACTTGTGCGTTCAAGTATTGAACTATCTCCTGTGCGGCCGTATATGTATGTATAACCTGAAAGATGGCAGTCTTTGGCTTCAGCCCCCACGCACATGGTGCGGGGGTGTTTGCAAAAAAAATGCTTTTTCACACTTAATCCAACGTCTTGGTCCTTTGAAGGAGGTGATAGCATAGCAAACTAGGCAACCGGACTATAATGCTTTATCACTTTCACTTAGCCATAGGAGCTCGAAGGTGGGGCTACTATATAGCCCCTAGAGGCACCGCACTCTCCGAACTCGGGGCGCGTATGTGCCTGACCGGGAAGCGGTCCTTCGTCAAAGCGGAGGAATTCTAAACATTCCAGTAGCTGATCGAGTGGTTGACCAGTCTCTCGCTATATCATGACAGACAGTTTTCGGCTTTCTCTACTGAGGTGCTCGCCCGGCCGAACCGGGGTACAATCGTAGTAGTTCTCCTGGTGCCGCGTTAGCCGATGGAGCGGAACATAAGGCAGCAAAACACAGGAACCGGGCAAACCCAACATTTGACCAAAGACATAATTCGGAGCTGATGCATATAAGGCCTAACTCGAGACGCCGAACACTCCCTGAGGTATTCGGTCTTTATGATACCGGGCAGAACAATGCCTTAAGCCCCTAGTGTCCAGGTACGGGCAAGAACTTCTGACGCGGCCGATGCCAAAACGCCAGCCTCCTCCTCGGTTATGGTAGGAAACCGGGGGATGTGTATCAACAAGAGACAGTAAGAAAGGTTTACGCAGGGTCTTAATCTGAAAAGAATCCTTGCAACGGGTCCCTGCTGCACGTCTGCGCATGTGTCTCCGTTGTGCTGTATCCTGGACGGGCGTAGCACGTGCTTCATCTGTAAAAGAGAAGAACTTAGTTTGGAAAAAATATCATGCAAAAGATGTATTTAAAATAAAGTATGATTTGGAATATGAATAAAGTTGAGCTTTATTGGCTCTCATTGTTTATACGTGCAGCCCCTTGTAAAAAGGTATGCGGCTGGGAAGCCCCTTGTTTATTTATGCCGGACTCGCCTAACCGTGTCCGAGGTCTGAATGACCTGTTTTTAGGGGCTTTGACCAGCAAGGTCGGATTAGTGTGTGGCTGTCAAGGCAGTCTCACGTTTTCCGTGGTCGAGGAATACTCGGAGTTACCCTTTAATGAGATTATGCCGCGTGGACCGGGCATTTTAAGCGTAAGATACGCGTAATGCGGTATTGCGTTAAAGCGGGCGAAAGCTTCGCGGCCCAGTAGTGCTTGATGGCTGCTTTTGAATGGGGCGATATGGAAAATGAGCTTTTCGCGACGGAGGTTGTCGGATGAACCGAACACAACCTCTAGCAGTACAGAGCCTGTACAATTGGCGTAAAGGCCTGGCGTCACTCCTTTGAAGGAAGTGCTGCTACGGCAAATTTTGGTAGGGTCTATCCCCATTCTGCGGATGGTGTCCTGGTATAGCAGGTTTATATCACTGCCGCCATCCATTAGGACTTCTGTGAATTGTAGTCCGTCAATTATGGGATCCAGTACCAAAGCAGTTCCTCCTGCGTTTGGAACACTTCCGGAGTAATCCTGATGGTCGAAAGTAATTGGTTTAAACATCCAATTTCGGGACTCTACTGGGGTGGACCGTGCGGCGCGTGTTTTAGCAGGTGCCGCACTATTTTTCCTTGTTATCACATGAAGTGAGTTCACTGTTTTGACTTCTAGCGGGAAAGCCTTCTGTTTTCCAGCATGCTGCTTGTGGGGTTCGTCGTCTTCGCTTGGTGTGTCGAGCCCCTTGTGTTCGGCGTTAAGTTGGCCGGACTGCTTGAAGACCCAACAATCTCGGTGGGTATGGTTTGCAGGCTTCCCGGGGGTACTATGGATTTGACATATCCTATCCAAGATTTTGTTTAGGTTGGATAGCTCATCACTGTTGTCCTTAAGAGGCAGTGTTTTATTGATCGACCGAGAGCTTTTGAACCCGGTGTTGACCGCTGTGCTATGTGGGCCGTTTTCCTTATTCCGGCGCTGATCTTTTCTGCGTCGTGATTTTCCGTTTGCATTCCTGACCTCGGATGTACTCGGGTCGCTGGTGCTGCATCTTGCCAGCCAGCTATCTTCCCCCACGCAAAAGCGGGTCATGAGGCTTGTTAGCGCGGCCATTGTTCTTGGTTTTTCCTGGCCGAGGTGTCTGGCAAGCCATTCGTCTCGGACGTTATGCTTAAAGGCTGCTAAGGCTTCGGCGTCCGAACAGTCGACTATTTGGTTCTTTTTGGTGAGGAACCTGTTCCAGAATTTGCGTGCTGACTCTCCGGGCTGTTGAGTTATGTGACTTAAATCGTCTGCATCTGGAGGGCGGACATAAGTCCCCTGAAAATTTGCTCGAAACGCATCCTCGAGCTCTTCCCAGCTTCCAATGGTATTTTCTAGGAGGCTTTTGAGCCAATGCCGAGCTGGCCCTTTGAGCATGAGGGGTAGGTATTTTATGGCATGGAGATCGTCTCCTCTTGCCATATGTATGTGTAGGATATAATCCTCAATCCAGACTCCGGGGTCTGTTGTTCCGTCATATGCATCTATGTTTACGGGTTTGAATCCCGCTAGAAATTCATGATCCAGTACCTCATCGGTGAAACATAGTGGGTGTGCGGCGCCCCTGTTTTTAGGTGTGCCGTTGTCTTCAAACACTCGGCGGGTTGTGTTGCTCCCTGGAGTCTTCTTTTTTGGCCCATAGATGGACCTGACCGGGCCATCCTTTTTGCGAGGATCCTTATGTGGATCGTGTGCCGGCTTGTGTGCGGCGCCGCTTGCCGCTCTTAGCCTGCCATCTTGTCGTCTGTCCGGCCAGGCGGCCTCTTTCTTTTTTGACTGTGGGGGCTCTATGGCCTCCTCGTCAAATTCGGGCAACAGCTTGCGCTTCGGGTAGCTCTTTGCCTGGTGACTATCGCCGTATTTGTCTGCGGTATTGAGTACTTTGCTCCATCTTATTCTGAGTGCGTCCTCTGCTGTTTTGAGCTTCCGCTTTTGCTTCTTCAAACTTCTTGCAGTGGCGACGAGCCTTTTATGAAGGTTCTTATGCTCCGGTGATGTGTCCGGCGTGAGATCGTCTGGACTGTTGTTTTCGCCGGGGATGGGTTGCTTATCCAATTCATCCTGTTCGGATGGTTGCTTGGTGGCATGTTCGTCGTCCGCTGCTTCGCCCTGCTCTAAGGCTGGGTCAGTATGGGTGACGTTGTTATCGAGGCGGGACTTCGGGCGGCGCTTGCGTCACCGTTTTGGTTGTTTGTCGGGGGAGTTGTCCTTCGCCATGTTACGTTGTTCCTCGTTATCGCTTCCTTTTGGTGTATCCACCATGTATACGTCGTGAGTTGAGGTGGCTTTCCAGTGCCCAGTAGGCGCTGGTTCTTGGTCGTCTCCGGCATCGTCGTCCATACCGTCGATGTCTTCGGAGTCGAAGTCTAGCATGTTGGTTAGATCTTCGACAGTGGCTACTAAGTGGGTTGTGGGTGGGCCTTGAATTTCTTCGTCGTCTGCATCCCAACCATCCTGACCGCAGTCTGGCCAGGTCTCTCCTGATAACGAGAGATACTTTAGCGAACTCAGGGTGTCGCCAAAAGGTGAGTGTTGAAAGATGTCCGCAGCGGTGAACTCCATGATCGGCGCCCAATCGGATTCGATTGGAGGGGGCACGGGAGGTTCGGAGTCCGGCGAAGAGTCCGGCACCTTGGAGTCACGAGCTTCACAAGGGACAAGGCCAGTATTCGGCTCCATCACCGTAGAGGTTGCAGCCCCCAAGGCGGTGTCTAGCCACCCGTCCTCGATCTGCGCAGCCGGCTCCGAATCGAGGGTCGGAGCGGGCTCGTGTGTGGCCTCCAGGGCACTGTCCGGCTGCAGAGCTAAATCATGCCCATCGTGACAGTGCGGCGCGCTCGGCTGTGGCTCGAATCCATCGAAGATCAAGTCTCCGCGGATGTCAGCCGTGAAGTTCAAACTTCCAAATCTGACCTGACGGCCAGGGGCGTAGCTTTCGATCTGCTCCAGGTGGCCAAGCGAATTGGCCCGCAGTGCAAAGCCGCCGAATATGAAGATCTATCCGGGGAGAAAAGTCTCACCCTAGATTGCGTCGTTGTTGATGATCGAAGAAGCCATCGAGCCTATCGGTGACGGCACAGAGGAACTCTCAATGAAAGCACCAATGTCGGTGTCAAAACCGGCGGATCTCGGGTAGGGGGTACCGAACTGTGCGTCTAGGCGGATGGTAACAGGAGACAAGGGACACGATGTTTTACCCAGGTTCGGGCCCTCTTGATGGAGGTAAAACCCTACGTCCTGCTTGATTGATATTGATGATGTGGGTATTACAAGAGTAGATCTACCACGATATCAAGGAGGCTAAACCCTAGAAGCTAGCCTATGGTATGATTGTTGTTCATCCTACGGACTAAAACCATCCGGTTTATATAGACACCGGAGAGGGCTAGGGTTACATAGAGTCGGTTACAATGGTAGGAGATCTACATATCCGTATCACCAAGCTTGCCTTCCACGCCAAGGAAAGTCCCATCCAGACACGGGACGAAGTCTTCAATCTTGTATCTTCATAGTCTTGGAGTCCGGCCGATGATGATAGTTCGGCTATCCGGACACCCCCTAGTCCAGGACTCCCTCAATGGCTTATCATGGTGGGAGCGAGTAGAACTTCGCCGGTGCCTGGAAGCGGGATGAGGCGTAGACACGAACGCCCGTGCACTTTACCCAAGTTTGAGGCTCTCCTAGGAGATAACACCCCTAGTCCTGCTCTGCGGGGTCTCCGCATTATCATTAAGGCACTAGTGAGTACAAAGGTGCTCGTCGAGCTGTATGCTAGAGGTAGAAGAAGGCTTTGCTCTCTTCTCCCTCTATTTATGAGTCTAGTTCTAACAGGTTGGGAACCCTTTGCATGGGTGCCCTAGGGGGTTTATATAGGCTTATCCCCCAGGGGTACAAGGGTAATCTTGCCGGGTGTAGGGCCCGGTTGTCAGCGTCTCCGGTCGCCGGCTTCTCCGTCGGTTGCTGGGGGCCCGCCGCCTGGTGGGCCCCGCCGACTGGTCTAGTACGGAGCCGATAGGCCGCCTCCGCTGCTGGCGGGTCTGGTTGGTGGCAGATCACTATAGCCGCAATGCTAATGACGCATGCTTGGTCGGAGAAGGGGCGTGGCTACAGTCCTGCTGTCCGGTGGAGATCACTGTAGCCTCACCGCGTCTCGTCTGGTAAATGGCGCACGAGCCTTGAGGAAGGAGCTGGCTGCCTGCCAGAAGCCGGGTCCCCTTGGGTCTGACTTGTTAGGCTACGCCGCCCTCCGGGCTCTCGCTGCCCGGTAGGGCCCGCTGTCTGCAAGCCGTACCGACAGGCCGTCATGGAAGGAGGCCCCGCTTGACAGGAGTGACGTCAAGGGTGGAGTGGCAACAGTGCTGCATCGTGCGGAGATCTCCGCCAGTGCGAGGCACTATGGCCACGCCAAGCCCTGGATACGGGGATGATGGGCTACACTATAGCCTCGCCATATCTTGTCTTCTTAATGAGGGCGCAGACTCTGAGGGCGTCGTGGGCCGCCTGCTAGGAGCCGGCCTTTCTGGAGGCCGCATGCAAGGAGTCAGCCCATCTTGGTGCCGTCTTCTAGTACTTGGCCTTCTTCTGGCAGCCGCCCGCTAGAGCCAGCCGGCCGCCAAAAGGCAGCGCTTCATTCTGGATGTTTGTGGGGCATAGCCGGCCCAATGTCTTGAAAGGCTCAGGGACTCGGGTTAGGATACCCGTGGCCCATTACTCTGACAGTAGTCCCCGAAGCTGGTGAGGCGTCACGGCTGAAAAGTTGAGAAGCCTCAACAGTTTCCTTCTCCGCCATGCTCTTGCTAAATGCCTGGTTAGCCTCCTGGCGTGCCGGCTGCCGGGTGCCGACATGACCAGGCGGGCCAGTCCGTCAATTTCAAAACGCCAAGGTGGTAACCAGATGTCATGCTTGCTAAGCCTCTAGGTCTTCCACCCGCTGCAAGTATGCCACACGGCACCCGCTAGCCGGGCCTACCTGCCAACCCACGCTCATGATGGGACATGACAGCAGGACGGGCCCGCCGCCACCGGGCCTCGACACGCGGGCGGATCCGAGGCGAGCGGTTGCGATTACGAGGGGGGGTTATTGCATAGTAACTTTGCAAGATAAATGCGGGGTCATGAGGTCGCGGGCGCAGTTAATCCCACGATCCCACGCCCCGCCCCCTCGGCTTCGTAGCCCGAGGGATATAAGTAGGGGGAGGTGGGGGAGCGGCGGAGCACGCGCGCCCTCCCCTCCCATCGCCATTTTCACCTTCTTTCTTCCCTGCAGCCACCGCATCTCCATGCTCCGCCGAGGAGCCGCCGCGGCTCGCCACCGTCAGGCTCCTTCGCCCCAAGCTTCTCGCTCACTCTCGCCCGGAATCCATGGCGCGCGAGAAGGGAGGGGACTAGGACGGCTCGGTGGTGATTGAAGACCACCTCACCTTCCTCCGGGCCACATGTCGATTGCCCGGCGCGAGCTTCGTTAAGGTGTGTGTGCTGCCGGAGAAAGAAATCTCGTCGGCGCCGCAAGGAAATGAGCGGGTTGTCTTCCGCTCGCACTTCCTCCGTGGCTTTGGCCTGTCGGTGAGCGGATTCTTCCGCTCCTTCATGGAGTTTTACCATCTCCAGCCGCATCACCTGACGCCCAACACCCTGACGCTGTTGTCCGCCTTCGTCACGGCGTGTGAGGGCTACCTCGGCATCCTCCCCACCATCGAGTTGTGGGGAGCCTTCTTCTACACCAAACTGGGCACCTCCGCCAAGGAGAAGGCGGCCCAGTGCGGTGCCTTTGTCGCGGTGCACAGGCCGTCGGTGAAGAATGCCTTCCCTGTCATCAAGCTGTCACAGTCGGTGAAACTGTGGCAGAAATCATATTTCTACGTGGAGAACGTCGACCCAGCAATCGACTTCATCAACTTTCCGCCCTACGAAGCCGGCCCTCCCGCTGAGCCTCGGGCTAACTGGGGCTACAAGCTGAAGCCTCTGTCGGCCGCCGCCGCCACCATCAACCGGCTTCGAGTGCTGACGGAGACGGAGGGCCTCGTGGTGTCCGACTTGCTGGTCGCCTTTGTCAAGCGCCAGGTTCTCCCGCTCCAAGGCCGGCCTCATCCGATTTGTTGGATGAGCGGGCACCGCGACCCGAGCCGGATGTGCACGAGGGACATGCCGACTGCTGAGGTGGCCCGGATGGTGAATGAGATCACCGACCTCAAGCTGTCGGAGGAGTCTTTGTGATTTGGTAAGCGGCCATATTCCCGTGCCAACCCGCCGCCTGTTGTAAGTTCTTCAGCTCTTTTTTTAGTACTTGCCCTGGTCTTGATCTCGGTCTAGAGCAGTCAACCTTTTGGACGTAGATCCATATGTCTCCGGCGACGGCCGTCGCCATGGGACCGGGTGGCAACTACCAACCGGACCGGGAGGTAAGCGACATGGATGACCCGGACATGGGGCGGTCGCCTTGGAGGACGAAGCTGCAGGCGGTGGTGATGGAGCAGGCGGCTCTGAAGAAGGGGCGGCATCGAGACTTGGCCCGATGATGACGATGAGGAAGATGAACCGCGCCGCGCGCGAGGCGCCGACAGAGCAGGCGCGGGCCCCTCCGTCGAGCCGACTGCTCGAGGTGGCACGTGTAAGCGAAAGCAGGGCGTCGTCTTGTTTGGTAGTGCGTCGAAGAAGGCCAAGAACCCAGCCGCCACGACCAGGGGGAAGGAGGCCGCAGCAAAGGTGGCCAAGTTTCAGAAGCTCCTGAAGGTGCCTCCCATGGTGTCACGTAGGTATCTTTTCTTGTGCGTTTCCTTTCTTGTTGATTCTGTCTAAGCTTCCTTGCTTTATTTTTCTTGACTTAGGGCCCCGCTCTCCCTTGAGAAGTCGACCGCCGTCTCTGTCATTAGGTCGGCGGAGACCTCGACCACCACCCGACGGATCGACCCGGCCGCCGTCTTCCGGGAGGCGCAGGAGCAAAACATGCGGGAGGCGCGCGAGGAGCAGGAAGCCGCCCGCCTGCAAAAGGCGGGGGCATACAAGGCGGAGGCCACCGCGCTGAAGAAGCTGGTGGAGGCTGAGGCTGATGCCGTCATGAAGGAACGGCTTGAAGAAGCCGCGCACCGCCAGGATCCGCTATTCGTGGTTCCCTTGAACTCTGCGCCACCTCCACCAAAGTTCACGGCACCGACTGGGGGGGCGGCGATGAGCCCCCGATCATGGAGAGGGAAGGCGACGATGTCGTTATGCCGGACGTGGTCGTGCCTCCGCCGCCGCCATCTGGAGGGGCGCGAGATAAGCAGCCGCCAGCAGGAAACAAGGTGGTGATGGGCCCGACTCCTGAGGTCCACACACCCGCGCGTTGTCGCCTTGCGAAGGCGGCCTCAGCACCACGTCCGCTGGAAACCGGTGTCGCGAGCTTGTCAGTTCCGGACACCAAGGCGACCAGCGCTACGCCCACCGGCTGGGTGCGTGGGGGCGGGACATGAACCTTAAACCAGGCGATCCTTGACGTCCAGGCCAAACTCTGAGCCGAGGCAGATGCTCTCAAGCGGTGCAACAAGGCATTCCTGGATTCGCGAGCGGCAATTTGGGTGTGCTTCTGGCTTCTTCGTCTTTGGTCCTTGTATTTCTTGGTGGGGCGTGACAGCGCACCCACCAGGTGTAGTCCCCGAGTTTCGGGCCGGCTGCCGAGCAGGCGGCTCAGAACTTTAATTTGCGAACTCCGAGTGCTGACTTCGTCTGATATCCTTGTTGCAGGATTATCATAACATTCGCTCTGCCACCTTCAATTCCAGCGTCCGAGAGCTGAACCAGCAGACCGCCAACTTGTCAAAAAGCCGAAGTAAGTCTTCGTTTTGTTTCTCTGCGGGGGCGCGCTGGTGCACCCACGGGCTGTAGTCCCCGAGATTCGGGCCGACTGCTGAGCAGTCGGGCCGGATCTCCCCGGCAACTACACTTCTTCTTTGCTGATTTGTTGATATCTTTTTCTTCTTCTACTTTTGCAGAGGCCAACACCGTCCTGGAGTAGCAGTTGGGCAAGGCCAACACCGCGCTGCGCGCCAAGGAGGCAGAGTGCAGCAAGCTGGTCGAGGAGCGTTACCGGCTGGCCACATAGCTAGCGGAGCAGGCGGAACTTCTCCAGAAGGCTCAGAAGAAGGCAGAGGTGAAAGAGTCCAATCTCCTCGCCGAGTTCGAGACCAAACGCTCCGCCTGGGCCGACAAGGAGGTGTTGCTGACTGTCGGCTTCGGTAGTATTGAAGACATGGTTGATGGTAAGCTTCTTCTTTTTTCTTTCTTTGAGCTGACGGCATTTGATCGGGCCGACTCTTAGCTTCTGACTTCTGGCTTCTTTGCTCTCTACCCGAGTAGACTTCTTCCCTGACCACTCTAGTGTCGCCAACTAGGCCATTGAGGCTTATCGTGAGGAACGGAGGGCAGACGGTGAGCAGATCGCAGCTGATGCCCCCCGGACCCTTAGCGAGCAGCTTCTCAACATCCAGGCCCGCCTTTGGCCGGCTCATCGGATGTTGCGTCGTCTTCAGTGTGTCGGAGCCCAGGCGATCTCCGCCCTATGGCAAGACATGCCGGCTCCGCGCACTCCCAGACGGACTGCCGACTGACTGGAGGTGGCAGCCGACCGTCTGGACGCTTGGAAAGGTTCCTCGGCCCGGGCTGGAGCGCGTCGGGCCTTGGAGTTTGTCAAGGCGTGGTACCCTGGGCTAAATCTAGCCCAGTTGACCATGTTTCGGCAGGAGGCTCAGGAGGAGCTGGTGGCGGTGGAAGGTGACCTTGTCAAGCGGGCGACGGCGATCACCGAATACACCAACACCAGCATCTTCATCCCAGAGCTGGCTGAGAATGGTGCCGAGGCGCCACCCGAGTGGTTCGGGCTGAACCCAGAGGATGGCGAGGACTCGGCCGAGGTGATCAACTCCAGCAACGAGGGAGAGGACAAGGAGGACGAGGAAAGCGGAGAAGATGCGCCAAAGGTCGGAGCGGACGGCCAGCCTCAGCTTGACCGCGCCTCGAACAACGAGCCATGCTTGAGTGCGCCGACAGCTGCTGGAGGCGATCAAGCGGGGACCGACCAGCCGTCCACTCCACCAACCGGCACCACCGACTCCGCCATCCAGCCATACACCTCTGTTGCTCCCTAGGCCGTCGACTTTTATTTATCCTGCTTATCAGTCTTGACAAACTTTGTTAAATTTGCACAATTCCACTTGCGGGGTGTATTTCAAACTCTTTTGAATGCTGGCCAATGGGCCTTTTGACATGTAAATATTCTTTGACACAAGTTGTGTTCTTTGCCGAGCTCTGACTTTTCTTGCTTTTTGCTTCTTGACTTTTTTCCTTTGCCGCCCTCCCTTTGCTGCCCTCTTGCCTGCCAAACAACCACTCTGCGGACTACGGCTAGGTCAAGTACTTAGCTGCTTTCGGGAGGGCAAGTACTTAGCCGACTGGAATGTTGGCAAGGTAAGTAGAAGCCGGACGGACGGCTGTTCAGTAGCCGGTCGATGAAGCAGGATGCCGGCCTAGACTACATATGCACTTTGTTTCCTTAGCCATTTTTCGTGTGGACACCGTTTCTGCAACCCCTGCCCGCCAGACAGTTGCTCTGCGAGCTGCGGCTTTGGCAGGGGAAGGTTTAGGTGCCAACACACTACTTGTCTGACTGCAGGAAGCGGCACGTAGTAGAAGGCGGCGAGCCCCCGGACCGACTAGTCGAACCCGATGCGAGGCGGAATAATAAAATAACACATTCATAGGCATAATACTTATCATATAGATAAAAAGAGGGTAGTCCCCGAGCTCTTCTCAGGGGACCCGGAGTCTTTGTACTTAATACAAAAGGTAGCGTGATACATACTGCATTAACTATAAAATCTTCGGAGGAGGTTTGCATTCCATGGCCTCTCTGTCTCCTTGTCGGAGTCGTCTCTCTTGCGTGCTCTGGGCTTCTGAGCGTCGATCAGGTAGTAGGAATCGTACCCAAAACTTTGCTGATGATGAAAGGGCCTTCCCAAGGTGCCGAGAGCTTGTGCTGGCCGGCGGTTCGTTGTATCAGCCGGAGCACAAGGTCTCCCTCTTAGAAGGATCTTGGCTTGACCTTTCGATTGTAGTATCGGCGTAGACTCTGCTGGTAGATGGTGGACCGGCTGAGTGCCAACAGCCGGCATTCTTCCAGCAGATCAACGCCGTCTTCTCGTGCTTCTTTTGCCTCCTCCTCGGTGTACATGGTGACTCGAGGGGAGTCAAATTCTATGTCTGTCGGGATGACGGCTTCGGCACCTTAGACGAGGAAGAAAGGCGTGAAGCCGTTTGACTTGTTCGGAGTTGTGCGTAGGCTTCACAGGACGGCCGACAGCTCATCGAGCCAGCAGCCGGCCGAACGCTCTAGAGGCTCGACCAGTCGGGACTTGATGCCAGACAAAATAAGGCCGTTTGCTCGCTCCACTTGGCCGTTTGACTGCGGATGGGCAACGGACGCTAAGTCCAGTCGGACGCCCTGCTCGCGCAAAAACGAGCCAAGGCACCTTTGGCAAAGTTTGTGTCGTTGTCGGTGATGATGTTGTGTGGTATGCCATACCGAGTGGTGATGTTCGCGATGAAAGTCACAGCAGTCGGCCCATTCAACTTCTTGATTGGCTTTCCTTCTATCCACTTAGTGAATTTTCCATGGCGACAAACAGATGAGTCATGCCGCCGCGTGCTGTCTTGAATGGTCCCACCATGTCCAGCCCCAAGACGGCAAAGGGCCAGGCAATGGGAATTGACTTGAGTGCAGAAGCCGGCAGATGTGGCTTGGAACGGAACATCTGACACCCTTTACATTTCTGGACCAAGTCTTTGGCATCTTGTAGGGCAGTCGGCCAGAAAAAACCATGACGGAAAGCTTTGGTAACAAGTGATCTTGACGCCGCGTGGTGACCACATTCGCCTTGGTGGATATCTTTGAGGATTGCTTGGCCTTTGTCTGGCTCTACGTAGCGCTGGCACACACTAGTGACACTGCGCCTCACCAGTTCTCTATTGACAATGGTGTATGCTGCTGCCTGATGTTGCACTTGTCGGGCCGAGATCTCATCAATCGGTAGCTCTTTGTTCACCAGGTAGTTGAGGATGGGCTGAGCCCATGAAGGTGCTGCTATTTCTTCGACTGCAAGAACTGCAATTTGCACGAGAGCGGTTGGGCCGGGAGGCGGCGGGTTGGAGTCAGCTGCCGCTTGCTGAGTCGGAGAAGTTCCCGGGATGACTGCTGCAGTCCTTGGGCCAGGTGCGACTGCCGCAGTCCCCGAGCCGCCTGCCGACGTTCCCTTGCCGGCGGTGGAGTCCTCAAGTCGGATCCGACTTCTTTAGGAGGGGCCGGCACGAGGAAGGAGTCTGACTCTGGTGACGGCCTGACACACGGTTTGAGGAGGCGTTGTGGGGCGACGCCGGCTTGTATTGCTTGCCGAGTGGAGCTGATCCATGCCAAGGCATCTGCTTGCTCATTGTCATTTCTTGGCACGTGGAGGAACTCGCACCCTTCAAAGTATCCACTGAGTTGCTGTATGAGAAAGCGGTAGCTTGCCATATTTGCATCCTTGGCGTCCCAGTCGCCTGACGACTGCTGGACCACCAAGTCGGAATCACCATAGCACAGGATCCGGCGAATGTCGAGTTCCTTGGCAAGCCAAAGCCCGTGTATAAGTGCTTCGTATTCAGTTACGTTGTTGGAGGCAGAAAAGTGAATTTGCAGCACATATCTGAGCTTGTCGCCTTTGAGAGAGGTGAGGATGATGCCGGTTGCCAAACCGGTGCGCATCTTGGAACCATCAAAGTGCATCCGCCAATTGGTGGAGTCCGGCGCTGGCGGCAGGTACTGGGTCTCGGCCCAGTCGACGAGGACATCGGCCAGCGCTTGTGACTTGATGGTGGTGCGAGGCTGGTAGTAGATGGTGTAGGGGGCCAACTCTATGGCCCATTTGGCCACTCAGCCCGAAGCATCTCGGCTTCCAATGATCTCGGTAAGCGAAGCAGTTCAGACAATGGTGATTGGGTACTCCTCAAAGTATGGCTTCAGCTTCTTGACGGTAAAATGCACGCCATAGCACATCTTCTGATACTGGGGGTAGTTCTGCTTGGATGCGGACAACACCTCACTCAGGTAATACACCGGCCTCTGAACTGGTAGTGCTTTGCCCTCTTCCTTGCGCTCCACAACTATAACTATGCTGACCACTCGACTAGTAGCGGCGATGTAGAGAAGCATTGGCTCCTTAGCAGTCGGAGCCGCCAGGACAGGCAGAGTGGTCAACATCTTCTTGAGCTGAAGAAAAGCTTCGTCCGCCTTGTCGTTCCACTCGAAAAAAGTGGTCTTCTTCATGAGCTGGTATAGGGGAAGAGCCTTCTTGCCCAGCCGACTGATGAAACGGCTGATGGATGCCAAGCAGCTGGTGAATTTTTGCACGTCCAACAGTCAGGTGGGCACCTTCATTTTCTCTATGGCCTTGATCTTCACAGGGTTACACTCTATGCCGCGCTCTAAGACCAGGAAGCCAAGAAGTTGGTCGGCTGGTACTCCAAAGACGCATTTCTCCGAGTTGAGCTTGATTTGAAATTGGTGCAAGTTCTCAAAGGTTTCCTTGAGGTCTTCCAGCAGCATGCCATGCTTCTCCGTCTTCACCACCACATCATCCACGTAGACATGGGCGTTTCTGGCGAGTTGCTTGAGGAGACATTTCTGGATGCAACGCTGAAACGTGGCGCCGGCATTCCTCAAGCCGAACGTCATGGTCAGGTAGTAGAAGGCTCCGAATGGTGTGATGAAGGCGGTCTTCAGCCTGTCGGCTGGGCTCAGCTCGATCTGGTGATATCCTGAGTATGCATCCAGAAAACTCAACAGCTCACATCCGGCTGTGGAGTCGATCACTTGATCGATTCTTGGCAAAGCAAAGGGATCTTTGGGGCAAGCTTTGTTGAGACTGGTATAATCAATGCACATGCGGCACTGCTTATTCTTCTTTAGCACGAGGACTGGGTTGGCTAACCATTCTGGGAAGAACACTTCCATGATGAAGCCGGCAGCTAGAAGCCGGGCTATCTCTTCTCCAGTGACTCTTCTTTTCTCTTCCGACAGGCGGCGCAAGGGCTGCCAGACCGGCTTGGCATCAGGTCGGACATGTAGCTTGTGCTCGGGAAAATCCGTTGGAACACCCGGCATGTCTTTGGGAGACCATGCAAAGATGTCTCGATTCTCACAGAGGAAATCGACGAGCTCGCTTTCCTATTTGCTGTCAAGGTTTGCACCTACGACAGCGTGCCTCTTCGGGTGCTCCGGGTCCAAGGGTATCTTCTTTGTTTCCTTCGCCGGTTTGAACGAGCCCTCAGCTTCCGACTCCTTGGGGTTTGGTGACATTTCCGGCTGCTTGCCTGCCATTGCCACAACCCGGTCAAGGAGCCGCTTTTCTGCTGCGATCACGAGGGACTCGGCTAGCCGGCTGCTGTCTGCCGCACAGGCGGACGACTTCTTGTAGTATCCGACTACGGTTAGGATTCCCTTGGTACTTGGCATCTTCATCTTGAGGTAAGCATAGTGGGGGACCGCCATGAACTTGGCCAGAGCAGGCCGGCCAAGTAGTGCATGGTAGGGGCTCTCAAGGTCCACCACCTCAAACCAGACTGGCTCTCGGCGGAAGTGATCTTTTTTTCGAAGAGAACGTCAATCTGGGTCTTGCCGATTGGTGAGCAGAAAAGGCCAGGAACTATGCCATGGAATACAGTCCAGCTGGGATGAAGTTGCTTCTGCTTGATTCCTAACTTCTTCATAGTGTCACGGTATAGGATGTTGATGCTACTGCTGCCATCTACCAGGACTCGGGAGAAACGAGCAGCCCGCCTCTCTGTTGTGAAAGTGGCGTCTAAGACCAAGGCATAAGAACCAGGAGAGGGCATCACCTCCGAGTGGTCAGCTCTGCTCCAACTAATAGGCTTTTCAAACCAATGCATGAACTCTGTGGTCTCTGATGCTATTGCATGCACTTCTTGTTGCCGCTGCCGTTTGCTGCGCTTATCGTCGGCCATGCTGGTGAACACGACATAGGCTCCATGCTCCTAAGGATAATCATCTTGTATGGCGCCGACCGGCCGAACCGCCGGCTGCTGGGGTGGAGGAGGCGGCAGGCCGGCAGGCGGAGGAGGCAGGAGTCCGTCACCCTTGGTGATTCTGGTGAGCCAATGGCATTTCTGAGTGCTCTGGTTGGATGGCTTCGCGCCGCTATGGAACTTGCAGGGTGCATCAAGAGTCTGCTCGTACAAGAAGGTGGGCAACCAGTTAGGCTTGTCGCCCTTCTGACGCTTGGGTGGAGGCTGCCCCTCCGGCTGTTGGTCTTCGACTGTCGCCACCTGCCGGCTGATGGAAGCCGGCTGCGTGGCCTTGCGCTTGTTGTCATTCTGCTGTTGATGCCGACTAGTGTCGCCAGCCGGGGTCCGAGGATCTTGAGGAGCCACTTTGCCAGATGCGTCGACTTGGATTTCGGCCTTCATGGAGGAGTCGGCCATAGCGTACTTGTCTGCTATGATCAGCAGTTCGTCGAGGATCGCCGGCTCGTCACAGAGAAGTCGGTGCTTAAGGAGGGTGCCCTCTCGGCATCCGGTAGTGAAGTATTCGATGTCCTGCACCTCATGCACGCCCTTGCAAGAGTTGCGCAGCTCAGCCCAACGCGTGAGGTAGTTACGAGTTGACTCGCTGGGACCTTGGACGCACAAGGAGAGCTGGCGGGGCTTGGGAGGCCGCTTGTACGTGCTGGTGAAGTTACGGACGAAGGCTTCGGTGAAATCAACCCAGCTGTTGATGTCGCGGGGCTTCAGGCTGTTCAGCCATGTCCGGGCTATGCCCTGGAGCATGAGCAGGACGGAATTCACAGCAACACGCTTGTTGCCGTTCGCTATGCTGACGGTCGTGGAGTAGTCGACCAGCCAGTCTTCCGGCTTCATGGAGCCGGTGTACTTGGGCGTATCTCTTGGAAGCGTGAACCCTTTAGGGAAGGGCTCATCTCGGATTCAGGGGCCAAAATAGGGCGGACCCAAAGCGTTTTCTTATTCTAGCGCCAAGGGTCGATTGAGGCGGTCGATCCAGTGGTGGGCGTCGTTCTCTCCGACTCCTTCCCGGCAGCCAAGACGGTCGCTGAGTGTCGGGTGCGTGATAGGCGGCGGGGTGGATATCTCTCCCCACGAGGCGAAGGAGGAGGCGGGTTGCCTCGTCGCTCCACGTCTCGGGGGCGGCCTTCTGCGTCATGCTCGATGCAGAGGCGAGTCCGACTACGGCTAGCAGTCAGCTCCTTGTCTTTTCGCCCACGGGCGCCGCCTGTAGTCAGCGTTCGGGATGTCGCGCCGTGGTCCCGGCGAGGAGGCGGATCGTCGTTTCGTCGGTCGGGCGCTTCATTGCGGCAGCCAGCCTCTTGCTGCTCGGCGGCCGCGCCAAGGAGCTGCTGGACGCGCTCCATCATGTGGCGACGCTCGTCGCCTTCGAGCTTGTCTAGCTCGTCTGCTGCCGCCTGGGCAGCTCGTATGTTCTCCGCAGGCGTGGCGTAAACGGGATGATCTGCCCCGAACATGCTAGCAATGGTCGCGCCATGCTGTCGGATCACGCCGATGCGGCTAGGCCCACCCGGAGCCAGCATGCCGCCGACGGAACGGTCCATCTCACGCTGGTAGGCCTCCGAAAGGTGTCTCATGCTGGCCAGCCTGCTGGCGCTTTCGACGAGCTGGGCGCGGCGTGCTTCCAGCGCCACGGTGTCGGCGTCTTCTGGGATGGGCACGGGCAGGTCTTGTAACGCCCCTTCGAGTGGGTCTCGAGCACCTCCGCTCGGATGCTCTCCATGGCTAATGACAAGCACCTCCGTGACGGTGCTCGAACCGCTGTGTTCGCAAGGAAGCGGCTCGTTGTAGACCACCACGTTGGTGGGGAACGCGTCAAGCGACGCCGTGTCAGAGTCGACAAGCATCTGGTCGGTGGAGCCAACCGACTCCAAGTCCACAGCAGGCTCGCTGACGACGTGGAGCTGGTCGAGGAGGCTGACGAGGCGGCTCTCAGGGCAATCTATTCCCGTGTCAGACGCGGGCTCGTCGGAGAGGCGAATCTCGCCAACAAGATCGGCGAGGCAGCTCGCCGCGCAGGCGACCTCCGCGCCGCGCAGCGCGTCGGTGCAGACGCCATCGGGCGTGTCGGGCTGGTTGCGCTCGCCAGGAAGGAACAAGGTTCCCGTCCAGAACATGTCTCCGGACGATGGTGCACCTCGCCCCACGGTGGGCGCCAACTGTCGTGGTATTCTCACGGAGGGAGGGGGGTGCGAGTCGACATGTGCCACAAGGGCTTAGTGTGAGGGCAAGACTGCTGCTGGAATATCTAGGGACGGGTATGCGAGTAGCACGCACTAGTTTACCCAAGTTCGGGGCTCTTCGGAGAGATAATACCCCTACTCCTGCATGTCTATATGTATGTGGTATATTTGGTACAGAGTTGCTCCTGAAGTTGTATCTGAAAGCAGTGCCACAGGCATCTGGTTTCATATATGCATGTATATGGCATGCTCTAGTGGCCGGCCACGCTCACGGCTCGTGGCCGTGAGCGTATGTGTGCTCATGCGTGTGAGAGCATGTGTGTGCTCATACGTGTGAGTATGAAGAGTGGATGGATGGGTGCTTGCTATATATAGTGTGGCTAGCTTAGCATGGGTGATGGTGGCGTTGGTTGTAAGCTACCTTGGGTAGCTTACAAACCAAGCCATGTAGTGGTATGGGAACAGGGGGACATGGTGAGTGTCATACTTGTCCCTGGGTCACTCCATGAATTGTGTCTAGGGACAAATGACACCGTACATGATGGCGTTGTGATACAGCTGTCTCGTCCACGATATGGCCGTCTAGTCGGGGCTTTGTCGGTGCAACCGGCTGGTTGGCGCAGTCAGCAGCCGGCTGGCTGGATCAGCCGGCCGGGTGGAGCAGTCGGACGGGGAGCCGACAGGAGTGGCCGGGCAGTCAGACTGAGAGACTTTGCTAGCCCCGATGTCTTGAAATATTGTCTTGCCGTCTTCAGGGTATCCGTGATCAATTACCCCGACACATTACAATGGCAATCGCAAGCCCATTGGACCACTTCCTTGTGTCTCCTCTCCTCCTCCTTCTCTTCCGCCTGACCATCGTCATCGGGCCTCTCTTGAGGCACGGCATGGCAGTCCAGCATCGCCTTGTCTCCCTCCATGTCCACGACCTAGATTTACGTACACGTGATGTTCAGAACGACGTGAGCAGTATGCTTCCCCTTTCTTGCATGATCGAAAACATGCGGAGACGGCCAGATGGAGTACTGGCGTGTCCTCGTCTTGTCTGCTCATGGCTAAATCATGCATCGCACGGTCAAGGGCACGATCGATTGGGGCGGCGGAATTCCGCTCCAAGATCACGAGCTTCGGGATGGGCGGGTACGTGTACATGGCAGGGGAGACATGGCCGCGATCCACAAACCACCACCACCCATGGCCCAAGACCAAGACGGGTCCGGTCGGGGATTCGCTCGTCAATCACTCCAGTCTCTCCCGCAATGACTCCATTATTTCGTCGCCACACTGCACTCACCGTCGACCTGCAGCGGGCCGTGGTCCTCTCCTCACGACGTAGTGGGGGTGAGAAGGTCAGAGAGAGAGACAGAGACAACAAAAACAAGAGCAGTGTTCTATTTCTATCCTCCAGTAAGAAACTTGCAGCTGAGACAGCCAACAGCTATGGAGCTGGCTGGGGTGCCTTTCAGCAGCTGCACTGCGACTGCAAGGCTGCAGGGTCATCCTTCTGGTTATAGGTGGTATTAACGTCGATATTGCGTTCAGTAAAAAACTTGTTCGTTGCAGCTGCCCGTCCAAGATCGGCAAGAACCACTACACGTGGCGGGATCCAAAGCCAGCAGTCCGGTGAAGTGTGCATCGCTTGTCAGCTAGGCCCTGCAGGTTAATCCACAGTGAACACGGTTTGCAACTTTTCTGAAACTACACATGTACTATAGTAGTACTACACTGCTTTTTGGGTCATGGTGTTGCTGTGTGCGTTCGCCCCAATTAATCTGACGGCCATGTGTGCGCCCTGCCAGCACGTGTGTCGTGTGTGAATTGTGATGGTAACGGACGGCCCAGAAGGCGCGGGGGTTTCATCATCAGAGAATGAAACGTGGTGCAATGTGGAGCGTGGGCAGATGTTGTTGGGCCACATCGGTAGTTGCCTTTTGTCGGTGTATCGTTCATCGCCCCGCTTTTCACACGTAAAATTGTAAAAGTTGGGCGTCTTTTCTCGAAAGAAAAGAAATTTGTGAAGTTTATGTCGCCGTTGCATGCGTTACTTCACGACGTGCTCCGGCCGCTTCCACGGCGTCCACGGGACCATGTACAGTTCGGCGGCCCGACGCCCAGGCCATGGCTCCAGGTAGCATCCTGGTCCGTGGTCCATCAATCCCCCATGCGTACATGACCTTGCACCATTGGGGCGACCACGGTCAAACAAACGGGCGATAGTTCCCAATGCCGCCTACGCGCGCAGGGCACGCGCTCTGCTCGCCCGGACGCCTCTTTAGTTTCTTATAAAGCATCTCCACTCGCGTCCACAACATGTCCCCAAGGCTTTTCTTTTAGCGTCGGTGCCAAAACATCGGCCTAGTCGCGCCCCAGGGTCTTGTTTATCGTTGGTTTGGGTCAAAATAACAGTAGGCAAATTCGAGCCGAACCCAAGCCCCCGGGGGTCACCTGGGGCGCCGGCCGAAGCGAAAAGGCGCGTGGGTCGCCTCTGTTGGCGACAGACGGCCTTTTTTT
>NC_041393.1:664429694-664516579 GCF_002162155.2 Triticum dicoccoides
TTTTGACCATCTTCTCCCGCCATTCTCCTCCCTCTCCCCTCCACCGGCCGTCATGCCGCCGAAGAAGTATACGGCCCCTCGTGCCGCTGCCGGTGCCGACGCCACCCAGCCGAAGCAGAGGAAGCCGAGGGCGCCGCCGGCAAAACCACCGGGCATGTCGAATGCTGACTGGAAGGCGGAGGTTTGAGCGCTGGGAGGCTGTCACCATCGACCGGCGGAACAGACTCAATGCCAAGTGGGCTCGGGACGCAGCCCCGTTGGCGGTGGCTGCGGCGGAGCAGGCAGAGGCGTCTCATGCAGTGATGATGAATCCATCCGGCGGCCACGGCCCGCAAGCTGCCTGGAGCCAGCAGAGCGTCGGGTGGCCGGACGGCTTCTCACCGACACCGCGCACGCCGACTCACGACAGTCCGACGCCGGAGGACAACGCCGCCGTTTGATGCATTACCTACGCGTCCTTCCTTTTGAACGCGAAACTTTCGAGTGGTCGATCGCCGAACTGTGGCATGGTGATCGCTGAACTATGTGGCAGCCGCTGATCGCCGGACTTGTGACGTTTCTTTTGGGTAGTGAGAAATATCAAGTTTGAATTTATAACGTCTTGGGCCGACACCTTGGGGCGTGGCTGAGAACTAGATCGCCCCGAGGGCAAAAAAACACCGGCCGAAGGACGGTGTGCTGGGGCGGAACGGCTTAAGATGCTCATACACTCTTCATCGCAACTGTCCTGCCACTGCTAACCAGCAAAGGGCGCCGCTCAACACAGAGATGATGATTGAGCGACGTAGGTAGGGAACTTTAGCTGGCCGAGAATAATTGGAACGGCCTGCGTGGCTGCTGGGTGAGGTCGGTGTCGACGCGTAGGCACGGCCGCCGATCCTCGTCCTGTTGCCCAACACTGTTGGACTATTGGCCAGCTAACTAACCATCATCGACCGGCACTGCAGCTACGTTGCTGGCTTGTGGCTCCTTACTAGATTGATTGATTGCGGAACAGTCGTTTGACGAGCCCTACTGTATGATGCCCGTAACAGCGAGCGAGCTGTGACAAAGCACCGTACAGTACAGTACAGGTTTCTTGATCCGTTCAGGCGGCGGCCGGTGGTACTGGTGGTAGGGTAGCTTGGACACACACCAATTGTGCTGTGGTAGTACAAACGGGATAGACGTGCCGTGACTAGGAGCATGCTTGATACGTTTTAGTCCCATGACTAAAAATAGTGGGACTAAAACTTGCTAGTCTCACCCATGCTTGGATCCAAATACTAAAGAGACTAAAATCTAGTTATTGAGCATTTATTATCCTCCAAATCCTCCAATCCAGAACTAAGGAGAGGAATTAAATGAGGAGAGAGAGAGCTAATACATATTTTAGTAGGTTTCCCATGACTAAAAGATTTTAGCCTCAAGACTAGTCCTAGCCTCTCTTTAGTCAAGGGTGCTTGGAACTTTAGCCTCTAAAAGAGACTATTTTTAGTCAGACTAAAAATAGTCCCTTGTATCCAAGCACCCTCTAGAAGTAGAGTCCCACGGTTGGTCATTGATCAGATTTCTCATTTTCCGCAGCGAACCGATGTGACCAACACGTGAGCTCGCAGCACAAAAAGGTGGGTGGTTTCTTCTTATTTATTACTCCTGCTAGCAGTACTCTGCAGGCTACTTTATTTACCACGATGTGATAGATTTCTGCTCGGTTGGTCTAGCCTTTTTTCACCCGAAATGAGACGGCGTGGGCGATCACGTGGAGTGAAAAGATTGACCGGATCCAGGCGGGATCCCTCCTGTATTGCCTCTGCATGCTATGAAAACCTACTACCTCCGACGTGACAAATCGTAGGGCACCAGACCAGAGGCACGTTACAAGAAGACCGTTCTCGCACACATGCATGCATGCTCCGGCCATCCATCCATCCCCGGCCGGCCACCACGCAGTAGTAGTACAGTACACCTCTCAGGAACCCCACGTTTCTACGCTGGAAAAGGCATACCAGTCCAAGTAGAGTAGTGCGCCCATGCACGGCACGTGGCAGCAGCCCACCATGCATGTCAATAACTAACTTGTGGGGCCGGTTGCTGCTGTGACAAGACTTGCCGTGTCCGAAACAGTGCGTGACCCCAACACAGTGGCTGGGCTAGCTACCGTAGATAGATACAGGCAGGGACAGAGGCCATGTCCATGGAGACCATTTGCCATGCTATCCCTGTATCCCATGTAGCTCAGGTACCGGCTAGGGTGGGTGGCCGGCAGGGGCATGCATGGCCGCTACGCTACACTACGGCGGTAGCAGTAGTGGTAGTACACGTCTTTTCTTCCTCCGGCGATCGATGGATCCATCGGCATGCATGCATGCATGCAGCAGCTGCGGCGCCGGCTGACGGGGCACATGGGATAGAACTTACAGCCAGGAGTGCATGGTCTGCATGTGACCTGGCGGGTGATGAGGCAACGAGTGGGTTCAGAGGTCGCGCCATGGTCGAGTCTCGTCAATCCGTCCGTCTAGCCTATCCTTGACTGGTTGTTTCTTTATCTGTATATTTTACTACTTTTGCGGGGATTCTTGAAAGTTACCATTGACTAGCTTTAATCCCGTCTCCTCTTCATCGCATTCGCAACTTCAACGATAAATTCGTTTGCTTGCTCGTTTGCAGCCAGGCAAGCCAAAAATGTAAGTAGTTCCACAATTGAAAGGAGCGCGGCAAGCATGCATGTTGGCAGATTTTTGCATGCATGCTCTTGAGATTTAGTTGCATGTCGTACTGAAACGTACGTAGTGCAATCCTGGCCATACATCCTACAGCTACAAGTCATTACCGTGCTGTTATATACTCCTGCATGCACAAACAGGAGTAGGATTTGCAGTGCATGGCTGAGATTTCATGTGAACGGACAAGCCGGCATGACAAAGAGCATATTGGAGGGCCCTGCCCAGTTATCCCCATACCGTAACAGAACCCCGTTATCGCATGCATCTGCGCCCACCAACGCTAGCCTACAACCACAACTCAGCTGCTCTCTCTCTCTTCGTGTTTCTTTTCTCTCTCGGACAAACAAAACATGGCAGTACCACGATCCATGACGGCGGCTTACTTTACCCTGCCCGTTCATACCACGCCGTGCCCCGTCGTGGTTGATCGCTCGAACGGCTATGCCTAGCTAGCTGCTGCGGCCGGTCATGTCAGGTTCGAGCAGCCCCATCAGGGAAGTTCAGATCTAGATGGGAAGTTCAGATCTGTGCCACTCCTCCCTGCCTGCTACTGCTTGATAGCTTGGGAGCATGCATGAATCGTGATCCACTTGGTAGCTTGGGATAATGCACGTCCTTATAAAATTACTGCCAAATTAGTATTCGGCATCTTCAACGTCGACCCTCGTACCGTCCGCATACGTCTGAATCGTGTGGTCCGGACGTATTTTACCACCTATCACGGTCCTGTTTTTGGTCCATTCGGTCATTAGTTAGGCAACTAGCCAAGGTTAGCCCTATCTATATATGTCTACAACCATTAGTTAGGCAACTAGCCAAGGTTAGCCCTATCTATATATGTCCACTACTACTAAACATATCTCACTTTTGATCTTGCGTGTCAAAATATTTCAGATTTAATTCTTTCGGTTTTCTAACATGTGATGCTAATTGGGAGACTTGTAATTTAGCAACTATGGACATAAAAGTGCCACCAAGAGCATCTCTAGCAGACCCCGTAAAAAGCCGCGACCCGTAAAATAACCGCCAAAATGCGGGTCGGCGCGGAAAATCCCGCCCAAACAGACCTCACGAGCGCGTCCAGCCCGTAAATATTTTTGCGGGACGCGGCAAAATTGCGACCCCAACCCGCGAATACGCGGTCCCCCCCTCCCCCCCGGCCCGTCGGCGCCCTGCATATAGCGGGAGCGGTTGGTGGGGAGGACATTTCAGCCCACACTTTTTCCCATCTACCACCTCCCCTCTCCCCCTCGCCTCGCCGTCAGGCCGCTGTCAACGATTCCTGCGAAAGTAGCCGGCGGTATCACGCCGATAGGCCGCCACACGCCCGAGGTTGCCCTCCGCCACCACCTCCTGCGTCGGTGTGCCGGAAAGTTGCAGATCTACGGCCGTTCGACGCGGGTGGCCGGATTTGGCTTTTCCGGCGGCCGATGGCTGTGCCAAGCGATGGAATGGTCGGGGAGCACCCCTCGCATTCCTGGCAAAGCCCCATCGCCACATGCAGGTATGGGTTCATCCTGTTGCCGCCAACGGTTTGCCAGCATCGATTCGGCCGGCCGTTCGCCGGGCTCGGCGCTCGCGCAGTGGCTCTGCGGCTCGCCGATGCCGCTCGTACGGTGCGACGACTGTACTCGGACAGTGCTGCGGCTAACTTCGGGCACGCCGAAGCACACCGGATGGGTATTCTTCAAATGCGAAAACGACGGGGTATGATTTGTTTTCATTCGGCTTTGGCACCGTATTTTTTGGTTCAATTGCGATATCTCATTTCGTCATGCGTGTAGGAAGATGGATGCTCATTTTGATTTTGAAGGGGAATACATTGATTTATTGATAGAACGAAACTTAATAGATGTGCATGCACTCTTTAGTAGAATTAAAGCTAATGATGCAGCTGCATGTGCAACTAGAGAAGATAGTAGAGGGAAGCAACATCTACTTCTTTAGAACCAAAGAAGAAGAATGAAGAATGCAAAATCAAGAATCCGCAGATCAACAATAAATGCATGGAGAAGATATTGGTCCAGCTAGTGGGAGCAGTTACGAAAGTTGGATATCTTCTAAAATGCATAATTGCAGTTCTTGTTTTCTTTGGTATTGCTATTCTAGCAAAGATTTGGTGTATTCTTATGTATCCAATGCCGTTGAAAAAACCAAAGAAATGTATTTTCTTGTGTCAAATTGAATTGCAAATTTCAGATTTTGCGGGCCGGCGGGAACGGCGCCCGAGCAGACCTCGTAAAGCCGACCTGTAAAAGAGCATATTCCACGAATATCCTTTGAAACGTGTCCGCGCCAACCCGCAAAGCCGTTTTTCCGTGAATCGTAAACACGTTTTGCGGGTCGGCGTTATACGGGTCTGCTAGAGATGCTCTAAATGGCATGAAGATGAATTCAATTTTAAGCATGTTGATTCAAGTTCTAAATATAAAATGATAAACGACTCCATTATTGCTGCATGATAATGCATGATGTAAGGTAATTAGCAGCTAAGATCTCTTTTGATAAAATAAAAAAACCATGTTGCCGATCGTAGAGGCAAATTTAAGCTAATACAATTTTGGAACAAGATAATAGAAATTTAATTGTGTTTTCTTCACATGAAGCAAACTCAGAACAACACTTAAACATTTTATTTAATTTGATGGCATATAGAGTAGAGTAGATGCATTTGAAAATTTAATGGTGTTTAATATTATGATAGTTATTTTTGCACTAGTTTTTATATACTACTCCCTCCATTTCTAAATATAAGTTTTTTTAGAGATTTCAATACGAACTACATTCAGATGTATATAGACATATTTAAAGTATAAATTCACTTATTTTGCATGTATGTAGTCGGTATTAAAATGTCTAAACGGACTCATATTTAGAAACGAAAGGAGCAGGTCTGTTTGGCCCCCTGTACTTAAATCTGGGTTCCGATGCCCTAGGGTCTCATTGTCCCGTGACTGTCTTCTGCACCATTATTTTTCTTCTAAAACTGAAAAGAAAAACACTCACCGGCGGGCCAGTAATGACACGGCACATGGGCTACACTAAACATAACAGGTCTCTGCGCAGCCATAGATAAGGGTGTACGGCGCGCAATAAAATACACTAGAACGTAGTACTGGCACAGAAGCCCTCTCATCCTTGTCCCTGGTCCAACTGCTTTTGCCTCTGGTCATCAGAGACCCAGAGTAACAGTGATGACCAGCTTGTTTTGGAAGATAACTAATGTTAAACACTTTCAGTTGATAGCCCGCCACACAGCACGCCCGAGGAATTAACACGTACTACTTCTACTAGTTTCACTGTAGCAAAACTTCAGCTTTAATTACTGTTGGATGGCCTACTTGGCTCCGTAATCATGGGATCTTAGTAACGGTCACGTCGATGAGATGTTTGTTAGGGGGCTGTTCCTCCGTTACGCTTTTGTCCCGTTGACCCCCACCCAAAAAGAGCGCCTCCAACTAATCCCCTATATGCTCCTACTGAAACATTGGATCATCCCTACTGTTGTTACGTTAGTGCACTGTCCCTCAACAGCTTACGGGCGCCCTACAAAGATCCGAATGGCAGGACTTTATGTCAAATCGTTTGGTTAATCTGGCGATCAGTTTGTGTATTGTGCCGCCATGTGCTAACGCATGGCGTTCGCTCCCCGTCTCTTTCGTCCTAAAGAAAGCCAGATTAAGCGGCGTGACACGACATGCATGGGAGGGAAGCAACGAAATCTCTAAGATACGTATTACTAGAGTAAGAACAAATTAACACAGGGGAGCTAGGGTCTTAACCGGGGAGTTAGCTAATTAATATAGTTAGATGATCGATGGCGATGTAATTTGTAAACGAGGTCGATGCCATCACATCTCTGTCAAGAACAGCTCGCAAGCGACCCGAAGGGCCAGATACATCTATCTTTTCGGCAGCGCCACGCGTTACGGCTTTCGCCCACGCCAGCCGACATGGCCCGGGTCCCCGAACGCCCCGAGCTGGAGTGGTACGCTGATCTCTTCTTTCTGGATTGTAATTTGAATTTGGGACGATCGATGCGATTTGCTTTTTAATGAAACACTAGTGAACTACTTTCTTCAAGATTGGTTTGATGTCAATATTTGACAAGCCAAGCAAAAGTTGCAAAAATGTTGAAATCCTTTTAGATATTGGCAACACAACTATGTTTTTTTTTATAAAGACAGCTCCCTGTCGGTTTTCCATTATAAGGGCATCTCCAATAGATTGCATGTTAGTCTTGTTGGTAAAATGTCCATGTCATCAACCAACAAGCTATCATACAACTACTTCAATAGGTTGTATGTAAGCTATCCAATAGATGATGAGAAATAAATGTGATTGCTCTCTATTTCACTTTGGAGCTTGTGCAAAGGGTTGTTGGTTATTTTACATACTCCCTCCATTTTTTTAAAGGGCGCAGCTCAAAAAACTCTGGGACCAAGGTGCCTAGTAATTGACAAAAATCGTGGACGTGGGACGTGATATTAGCATCGGGAGTTAAGGTTCTGCGCCTAACTAATCGCGTTAAAAACGCTTAGTAACCCCCACGGCCAATCAGCGAGCCATCTCCTCGCATGCACTGGTGGAGCCAATTCCAGCCGCGATTTCCTCTCTTTCTTCTTCTTCCGGCACTCGTTCCTTTCTCCCCGCTCTGTATCCCTCAAAAACGCGAGTGAAAATTTCATCTCCGATCGAAAACTCGCGCCGATCTTCCCCGGTGCCAAATTGTAAACGAAATTTTCACCGGGTAATAGTTCCCGCCGATCTTCCCGCCGATGCTCTCTTTATATATGTGTGCAGATGGAGGCACACGAACAGACATCGGTCTGCATCTCTCCCCCAACTCACTCCAATGGCGCCGCCACAGCCAGGGGGATCAGATCGCCGGCCTCCTCCTCTTGGCCTCCGTGGGCTTTCGCGGGTGGCTTTCCAACCTAGATCGCCGCCACCAGGAGCAGTTCCTCCTCCTCTTCCTCTTGGTCTCACTGGACGTGTGTCGATGCCACCTTTCTCCATTGGCATCGCTCGCTCGGAGCCGCATCCTCCTCCAACGACATTGCCTCGACGGCGTGTCGCCCTCGCACGCCCAGCTCGTCCTCCGGCACCTAACGAGGCCGGTTCCTCGAACTGGAGTGTCTCCATTGGCGGAGCCGTGGCAGGTAGCGGAGAGATGGTAATATCTTCGTTCGTGGGGTTTAGCCTCGTCAATGGTGGCGGCGGGATCTCGTTCAGGAGTGGCGACAGTGAGTCCATGGGCTTCACTTTCAGTTCCGGCGCCGGTGGCATACGGATCAGAGATGGATCCTCCCGTGCTGCCACCATAGAAGGTAAACCCTAAACCCTAGTTGTAGATCATGTACTCATAGTTTTTTGTAGTTTTAGATGATCATGTACCCTAAACTCTTGTCTGCTGTCACGTGTGCATGATCAAAGGAACTGGGTTCGGCCTTGCTGGACAGAATGGGCAGGAGATGACCAACGGAGACACTCCAACAATTGGCTACTGAGGGGTTGGATACAACCCAAATTTTGCCCATGCCGACGAATACCCTCCTAGTCAAGAGCATGTTCAAATCCAAAAAGAACCTATCGATTTGAGTAAGCACCTTTTGATCATATTTGTGTGTTTTAGTAATATTCAATATTTTTCATGTCAAATTATTCTGTCCAATGCATTTAGATGTTATGTCGAACAAGGAGACAAGAACGCACTACCGTACAGATGATAAGCGACACATATATCCTGAGATCCTTGCCCGTAATGGTGGGGGTAATAGGTTGAAGCATGGAGTTTCTAAAGCTGTTGCACTAGCTTGTGAATGTCCAAGGAGAGTAGTGCAAAGGGTATGGGAGCAGGCTAAAAATGGTGGAGGCATAACAGGGGTAAAAAACAATCGGAAGCTCAAATCAGGAAGGAAAAAGATAAATTTAAACATAGATGCATTGGAGGCCATCCCACCTGGAGAGAGAACAACATTAGAACAAGTTCATGGACATCTAAACTTGTCAACTAGCACTGTTTGTAGGAGGTGAGAGTTCTACTACTGAATTGTTGTCAAATTTCTACATGTCAACATTCCTTTATTTTTATGGATTTCTAAATGATAGGTTGAAGATGAAGGAAATTCGATGAGTAACAAGTGAATTGAAGCCCGCCTTGACTGATGCAAACCAAAGGGCTCGTCTGGAGTATGCTCTTAGGCATCTTGAACCATGTAGCATAACATCCCTAGGTGGTATTAATCCCACATTTAGGGCTGATATGGATGTGGTTCATATAGATGAGAAATGGTTTTATCGCACGCGGAAGACCCAGAACATGTATTTGAGTCCTAGAGAGGAGGCACCACACCGGGAATGTAAAAATAAAAGCCACATTCAGAAAATTATGTTCTTGTCCGCAATGGCCAGACCAAGGTATGATGCTCAAGGCAATTGTGTGTTTGATGGCAAGATAGGGGTTTGGGCTTACACAGATTGGGTGCAAGCTAAAAAGAGAAGTCAGAATAGGTTGGTACTTGTTCTTGTTACTACTTTGTGCTAAAAAAAATTGTGCACATTATTCACTACTTTGTGCTATGTTTGAGTATATTTGTTTCTATATCCATAGGTTGAGGGGGGCATGGGAGCTGAAGCCTGCAGATACAGTGGACAAGGAGAAAAGTCGGGAGTACTTAGTGAAATACGTACTGCCGGCTATAAAGGAGAAGTGGCCTGAGAGCGATAGATGGAATACCATCTACGTACAGCAGGACAATGCTAAGACTCATATAAAACCAGATGATCCACTTTTTTTGCAGGAAGCTGCTAGGGGTGGTTGGGATATTAGGATGATATACCAACCACCTAATTCTCCTGACACAAACATATTAGATCTTGGTTGGTTTGCCTCAATTCAAGCAATGTTCCATAGAAAGATGCCCAAGACCCTAGCCGAGATTGTCCAAAAGGTATTGCACTGATTAGATCTTGGTTGGTATTCTTTTTATGTTCTATGTGATATATACCTATTTGTGTATGAACTGTTTTGAGTTTTTCATGTCATGTGTCATAGGTTAATCAATCCCTAGCTGAGTACCCCCAACAAAGGCTCAATAGGATCTGGTTGAGTCATCAAGCGTGCATGAGAGAGATCATCAAGCACAAGGGGTCCATCCACTATGATGTTCCTCACTTGAAGAAAAAAGCACTAGAGAGACAAGGTCTTATCCCGGTTCGTTTGACGATTGACAGAGAATATGTCGAGCAGGCAATTTAGTACTTGAACTCAACATGAGTTGTAACATTAGCATTGTCCTGAAAGTTTGTTTACTAGCTGATATTGGGACTATCTTTGAAAGTTTGTCTTTGAAAGTTTGTGTTTCAAAGTTTGTCTTTGAGTTGAAACATTAGCATTGACAGAGAATACTGTCTTTGAAAGTTTGTTTACAATGCAATATTGGGACTGTCTTTTGCACTTTGAGAAAAAACTCGGAGTACAATTTCGACATTTGCCTTACAAGTTCCAGTGATAGCTAACAGACTAGTTCATCTCGGTGTAACAAGTTTCAGTGATAGCTAACAGTTTCAGTGATAACTTTGATAAAAAACATAGCACTGACATACTTCATACAAACGCAAAAAAAAATCCACTGCAATAGAACTTTTTATTTCATTCCATAATTCACAACCAAGATCAAGGTTCACAGATTTTTTTATTTCAATCCATAATTCACAACCAAGATCCACTTAAACACGGCTATTTCTTGTTCAACATGAAGCGTAGTTCATCTCGGTGTCCGGCACAAATGCATTGTCATCTTCGGCAATGGTTGAGGTGTTGCGACCGCAACGAGAGCACACACCATCTTCACCAATTCCCACAGTCGTTGCGCAGTCCTTGCACCAGTAATAATCACACAGAAGTGGATTTCCGCATAGCTCACAAGGTACCACATCCATTGGCACCAGCAGAGAGCAAGCAAGACAGCAAAAAATCGATGCCTCACCACGCACACCACAGTTGCGGCACATTGCAGGGAAGATGCATCCATCACATGAAGACGTAGCCCTGGGTCGCAGCGCGAGGTTAGTGCTGCGGACGTACCTTGCCCTAGCCGAAATCCTTGATTCACCAGCTCCGACATTGGTTGCACGATCAACTTTCTGTAAAAGATCTTGGATGGTTGCATGAACCCTCTCGAATTCATCCTCGAGTTCTATCACCTGGCCATGTGTTACCTCCACCTCGCCATCCTCGAGTTCTTTCACAACCTCCACCTTGCCCTGCACCTCTTCAACCTCGCCGAGCTTCTCCATGTTGCCTTCCTGCTTGCTGGCTCAAGGAAGAGGAAGCAATGTCTGCACTTTTATACACAAGAGGAAGAGGAGGCGCTGGGAAAAGGAGAGCAACAGCTTCTGCATGCAACACGGAGGGAGTACAGACGACGGCATGCAACTAAAGTAATCTGCGTTCACACCTCTACAAGCCACAACTTGTTCCCACTTGCATGCAGACTCCGGAAGGGAAGAGGAAAGAGAGAAATTAAGACTCTAATTAATGTATTGCGCCTTTGCATGCTTCGATTGTGAAAACGGCTGAATTTGGAGCTGCGCCCTTTAAAAAAATGGAGGGAGTACAACTTTGCTCTCTCTCCATATTTATTACATGCCACATCATCACTATGTCCTAGGTGGCAAATTTACCAACACCTATCTTACAACTGTTGGAGATGCCCTAAAAACCCACATTGTCTTCCTAAAACAAACTACTAATGACGACGACACGAAACAAACAAAAGGAAACCGAATGATGCATGATCAAGATGGTCCCCGGCTGGCCAGCCAAACCACGGGGAGGCTAAATCAACAAACTTGCCGATTACCTAGAGAAGTTTCAAGCGGATTTACAGACATCATCATCCTGGGAAGCCACAAGCCGGAATCTCCTGAATGACAATTTTTAATGGAGCAAGATAAAAGAATTAAGGAGCCATACATCCGATAAATCATGAGTGAACATGGTGCCACTCGAGGATGTAATCCTTCCGGTCAGCTCCCACGTGATTCGTGCAATTTTAATACACAAAGCGCATATACTAATATCTCGTCACTGTATCCAGGTCGTATAGTTTTCCTATTCGCTCGGAGTGCATTAAGTTTTTGTCAGGCTAAATGGGTAACTACAACACGCTCCCTGCCACTTAATGCAGATAAGTACGCATTGAGTTACTGTCCATTTATGTGCTACCAGCTTCAGGCGAGAGGGGAAAATAGTAGATGCTACCACACATTACATGCTGCCATGCTACCATTTTTCAAAAATGTATGTAAATGTGTCACAAAATTCTGACACAATTTGTGAGTGTTCAAAAGGCATGTGTCTACAATATGTAAAAAGTTCAAATCAAAATTCGAAACACACATCGAGAAACAAAAAGACAAATTCAATATGAATAGTGCCAAAAAAGACAAAAGCCAAATTCAGATTTGTCATTTTTGTTTCCCCATGTGTATTTTGTTTTTTTGAGTTGAACTTTTTACATGTTGTCAACATATGTCTTATGAACACTCATAATTTTTTTCAGAACTTTTTGAAACAGCTAAATATGTATTTTCAAAAATTGTATCATGGGAGCACCTAATGTGTGGGAGCATAGGAGATGGACAGTAGTGGCAGTTGTGAAAATAATCCAAATTACTACTCCCTCCGTCTAGGTGAGTAAGTCATCTTAGATTGTGCACCGTGACCAAGGAGGAGGGAAAACAAGAGACTTTAATGTTTATTTGCTAATTAATAGCATTGGATGCAATGAACTAACCACTGCATGTCGTGTTTGGTAGCCTCAAGTCATTAAAAACATGCACACCCCTCATCTCTCATTGGTTGATATGTCAAAAAAGAAGAAACGAGGTAGAAGTAAATGTACCACGCCTAAGTGTTTTGGGATTATTTGGTTTTCGTAAGATGACTTACACACCTAGACGGAGGGAGTATGTCAGTGACTAGACGTATGCTGGCCTTTCGGCAGCAATGATGGCCTACATCCTGTTTGCCATTGATCCCACCATAATGTTGTTGATAATGGCTTATTATCACAACCCACCCTAGCAGATTTACTCACGTTCATGTTAATTTGCGAGTATTATTTGCATCCTTATCACGTACCTTTAGTATAGTAATGAAGCCACAACCCAGCTGCTCCTAAATGTAACTAGTTTCTTGCAATCCAGTTTTTCAAGCTCGGCATATATAGATGTTTGTGTTAACATTTTTATTTCAAGTAATGTTATATCTCCTCCTCAATGAGACTAGTAACTAAATTGTCTTATGCCCCTAACATCATGTATATGACGTTGAAAAATGAAAACATCATATATATGCCGAACCCTACCGTCTCCGCTAGGGGAGGCACTATTACAATCCTAACAAGTACTATGAAGAACTTAAAAAAACACGTACTATGAACAACGGTTGACCAAAGAAGAAGAAGTGAGTCATTAACCCCACGCGTTTAATTACCAACATTCAAGGTGTAAAGGGAAACCACTGGCGCAACACCTCACATTGATCTCTCAAGTACGTATCAGCTTCATTTAAGATGCCCAACCACCAGCCATATACATGTATTTGCTGAATTAACCTAGCATATGTTGGGGAACGTTGCAGAAAACAAAAAAATTCCTACTCGTTTCACCAAGATCATCTAGGAGTTCATCTAGCAACGAGTGATCAGATGCATCTACATACCTTTGTAGATCGCGCACGGAAGCGTTCAAAAGAACGGTGATGATGTAGTCGTACTCGACGTGATCCAAATCACCGATGACCAGCGCCGAACGGACGGCACCTCCGCGTTCAACACACGTACGGAACAGCCACGTCTCCTCTTCTTGATCCAGCAAGGGAGGGAGGAGAGGTTGAGGGAGATGGCACCAGCAGCAGCACGACGGCGTGGTGTTGATGGAGCTGCAGTACTCCGGCAGAGCTTCGCTAAGCACTATGGAGGTGGAGGAGGTGTTGGGGAGGGAGAAGGAGGCAACCAAAGGCCAGGGCGTTCAGGTATGAAGTCCCTCCTCTCCCCCACTATATATAGGGGTGCCAAAGGGGGGTGGTGCGCAGCCTAGGAGATCCAATCTCCTATGGCCGGCGGCCAAGGGGAGGTTTCCCTCCCCCCCAAGGCACCTAGGAGGTGCCTTACCCTCCTAGGACTCTTGTCCCCTTAAACCCTAGGCGCATGGGCCTATGTGGGGCTGGTGCCCTTGGCCCATTAGGCCAAGGCGCAGCCCCTTACAGCCCATGTGGCCCCCCGAGGCAGGTGGACCCACCCGGTGGACCCCCGGGACCCTTCCGGTGGTCCCGGTACAATACCGATAACCCCGAAACTTGTCCCGATGCCCGAAACAGGACTTCCCATATATAAATCTTTACCTCCGGACCATTCCGGAACTCCTCGTGACGTCCAGGATCTCATCCGGGACTCCGAACAACATTCGGGTTACTGCATATACATATCCCTACAACCCTAGCGTAACCGAACCTTAAGTGTGTAGACCCTACGGGTTCGGGAGACAAGCAGACATGACCGAGACGACTCTCCGGTCAATAACCAACAGCGGGATCTGGATACCCATGTTGGCTCCCACATGCTCCACGATGATCTCATCGGATGAACCACGATGTCGAGGATTCAATCAACCCCGTACGCTATTCCCTTTGTCTATCGATATGTTACTTGCCCGAGATTCGATCGTCGGTATCCCAATACCTCGTTCAATCTCGTTACCGGCAAGTCACTTTACTCGTACCGTAATGCATGATCCCGTGACCAGACACTTGGTCACTCTGAGCTCATTATGATGATGCATTACCGAGAGGGCCCAGTGATACCTCTCCGTCATACGGAGTGACAAATCCCAGTCTTGATCCATGTCACCCAACAGACACTTTCGGAGATACCCGTAGTCTACCTTTATAGTCACCCAGTTACGTTGTGACGTTTGGCATACCCAAAGCACTCCTACGGTATCCGGGAGTTACACGATCTCATGGTCTAAGGAAAAGATACTTTGACATTGGAAAACTCTAGCAAACGAACTATACGATCTTGTGCTATGTTTAGGATTGGGTCTTTGTCCATCACATCATTCTCCCAATGATGTGATCTCGTTATCAATGACATCCAGTGTCCATAGTCAGGAAACCATGACTATCTGTTGATCAACGAGCTAGTCAACTAGAGGCTCACTAGGGACATGTTGGTGTCTGTTATTCACACATGTATTACGATTTCCGGATAACACAATTATAGCATGAATAAAGACAATTATCATGAACAAGGAAATATAATAATAATGCTTTTATTATTGCCTCTAGGGCATATTTCCAACAGTCTCCCACTTGCACTAGAGTCAATAATCTAGTTACATTGTGACGAATCGAACACCCATGGAATTCTGGTGTTGATCATGTTTTGCTCTAGGGAGAGGTTTAGTCAACGGATCTGCTACATTCAGGTCCGTATGTACTTTACAAATCTCTATGTCTCCATCTTGAACATTTTCACGAATGGAGTTGAAGCGACGCTTGATGTGCCTTGTCTTCTTGTGAAACCTGGGCTCCTTGGCAAGTGCAATAGCTCCAGTGTTGTCACAGAAGAGCTTGATCGGCCCCGACGCATTGGGTATGACTCCTAGGTCGGTGATGAACTCCTTCACCCATATTGCTTCATGTGCTGCCTCCGAGGCTGCCATGTACTCCGCTTCACATGTAGATCCCGCCACGACGCTTTGCTTGCAACTGCACCAGCTTACTGCCCCACCATTCAAAATATATACGTATCCGGTTTGTGACTTAGAGTCATCCAGATCTGTGTCGAAGCTAGCGTCGACGTAACCCTTTACGACGAGCTCTTCGTCACCTCCATAAACGAGAAACATTTCCTTAGTCCTTTTCAGGTACTTCAGGATATTCTTGACCGCTGTCCAGTGTTCCTTGCCGGGATTACTTTGGTACCTTCCTACCAAACTGACGGCAAGGTTAACATCAGGTCTGGTACACAGCATGGCATACATAATAGAACCTATGGCTGAGGCATAGGGGATGACGCTCATCTCTTCTATATCTTCTGCCGTGGTCGGACATTGAGCTGAGCTCAATTTCACACCTTGTAACACAGGCAAGAACCCCTTCTTGGATTGATCCATATTGAACTTCTTCAATATCTTATCAAGGTATGTGCTTTGTGAAAGACCTATGAGGCGTCTTGATCTATCTCTATAGATTTTGATGCCTAATATATAAGCAGCTTCTCTAAGGTCCTTCATTGAAAAACTTTTATTCAAGTAGGCCTTGATGCTGTCCAAGAGTTCTATATCATTTCCCATCAAAAGTATGTCATCTACATATAATATGAGAAATGCTACAGAGCTCCCACTCACTTTCTTGTAAACGCAGGCTTCTCCATAAGTCTGTGTAAACCCAAACGCTTTGATCATCTCATCAAAGCGAATGTTCCAACTCCGAGATGCTTGCACCAGCCCATAAATCGAGCGTTGGAGCTTGCACACTTTGTCAGCATTCTTAGGATCGACAAAACCTTCCGGCTGCATCATATACAGTTCTTCCTTAAGGAAACCATTAAGGAATGCCGTTTTGACGTCCATTTGCCATATTTCGTAATCATAGAATGCGGCAATTGCTAACATGATTCGGACGGACTTCAGCTTCGCTACCGGTGAGAAAGTCTCATCGTAGTCAACCCCTTGAACTTGTCGATAACCCTTAGCGACAAGCCGAGCTTTATAGATGGTCACATTACCATCCGCGTCTGTCTTCTTCTTAAAGATCCATTTATTTTCTATGGCTCGCCGTTCAACGGGCAAGTCAGTCAAAGTCCATACTTCGTTCTCATACATGGATCCTATCTCGGATTTCATGGCTTCTAGCCATTTGTCGGAATCCGGTCCCGCCATCGCTTCTTCGTAGTTCGAAGGTTCACCGTTGTCTAACAACATGATTTCCAAGACAGGGTTGCCGTACCACTCTGGTGCGGAACGTGTCCTTGTGGACCTTCGAATTTCAGTAGGAGCTTGATCAGAAGTATCTTGATCATTATCATTAACTTCCTCTCTAGTCGGTGCTGGCACCTCAGGAACATTTTCTTGAGTTGCGCCATTTTCCGGTTCAAGAGGCAATACTTCATCAAGCTCTACTTTCCTCCCACTTACTTCTTTCGAGAGAAACTCTTTCTCCAGAAAGGACCCATTCTTGGCAACAAAGATCTTGCCTTCGGATCTGAGGTAGAAGGTGTACCCAATAGTTTCTTTTGGGTACCCTATGAAGACGCATTTTTCCGATTTGGGTTCGAGCTTTTCAGGTTGAAGTTTCTTGACATAAGCATCGCATCCCCAAACTTTTAGAAACGACAGCTTAGGTTTCTTCCCAAACCATAATTCATACGGTGTCGTCTTAACGGATTTCGACGGAGCCCTATTTAAAGTGAATGCGGCAGTCTCTAAAGCATAGCCCCAAAAAGAAAGTGGTAAATCGGTAAGAGACATCATAGATCGCACCATATCTAACAGAGTGCGATTACGATGTTCGGACACACCATTACGCTGAGGTGTTCCAGGCGGCGTGAGTTGTGAAACTATTCCACATTTTCTTAAGTGTGTGCCAAACTCGTGACTCAAGTATTCTCCTCCACGATCTGATCGCAGAAACTTGATTTTCCTGTCACGTTGATTTTCAACCTCACTCTGAAATTCCTTGAACTTTTCAAAGGTTTCAGACTTGTGTTTCATTAAGTAGATATACCCATACCTACTTAAATCATCAGTGAGGGTGAGAACATAACGATAGCCACCGCGAGCCTCAACACTCATTGGACCGCACACATCGGTATGTATGATTTCCAATAAGTCGGTTGCTCGCTCCATTGTTCCTGAGAACGGAGTCTTGGTCATTTTACCCATAAGGCATGGTTCGCACGTGTCAAATGATTCATAATCAAGAGACTCTAAAAGTCCATCAGCATGGAGCTTCTTCATGCGTTTGACACCTATGTGACCAAGGCGGCAGTGCCACAAGTATGTGGGACTATCATTATCAACTTTACTTCTTTTGGTACTCACATTATGAACATGTGTAGCATCACGTTCGAGATTCATAAAGAATAAACCATTCACCATAGGAGCATGACCATAAAACATATCTCTCATAAAAATGGAACAACTATTATTCTCAGATTTAAAAGAGTAGCCATCTCGAATTAAACGAGATCCCGATACAATGTTCATGCTCAAAGCTGGCACTAAATAACAATTATTAAGGTTTAAAACTAATCCCGAAGGGAGATGCAGAGGTAGCGTGCCGACGGCGATCACATTGACCTTGGAACCATTCCCGACGCGCATCGTCACCTCGTCCTTTGCCAGTTTCCGCTTATTCCGCAGCCCCTGCTTTGAGTTACAAATGTGAGCAACTACACCGGTATCAAATACCCAGGAGCCACTACGGGCACTAGTAAGGTACACATCAATTACATGTATATCACATATACCTTTGGTTTTGCCGGCCTTCTTATCCGCTAAGTACTTAGGGCAGTTCCGCTTCCAGTGACCGCTTCCCTTGCAATAAAAGCACTCAGTCTCGGGCTTGGGTCCATTCTTTGGCTTCTTCCCGGCAGCTTGCTTGCCGGGCGCGGCAACCTCCTTGCCGTCCTTCTTGAAGCTCTTTTTACCCTTGCCTTTCTTGAACTTAGTGCTTTTATTGATCATCAACACTTGATGTTCCTTCCTGACTTCTACCTCTGCTGATTTTAGCATAGCAAATACTTCAGGAATGGTCTTTTCCATCCCCTGCATATTGAAGTTCATCACAAAGCTCTTGTAGCTTGGTGGAAGCGACTGGAGGATTCTGTCAATGACCGCATCATCCGGGAGATTAACTCCCAGCTGAGTCAAGCGGTTATGCAACCCAGACATAGTGAGTATGTGCTCACTGACAGAACTGTTTTCCTCCATCTTACAGCTGAAGAATTTGTCGGAGACTTCATATCTCTCGACCCGGGCATGAGCTTGAAAAACCATTTTCAGCTCTTCGAACATCTCACATGCTCCATGTCTCTCAAAACGCTTTTGGAGCCCCGGCTCTAGGCTGTAAAGCATGCCGCACTGAACGAGGGAGTAGTCATCGAAACGTGCCTGCCAAGCGTTCATAACGTCTTGTTCCGCAGGGAGAACGGGTGCGTCACCAAGCGGTGCTTGTAGGACATAATCTTTCTTGGCAGCTATGAGGATGATCCTCAGGTTCCGGACCCAGTCCGTATAGTTGCTGCCATCGTCTTTCAGCTTAGTTTTCTCTAGGAACGCGTTGAAGTTGAGGACTACGTTGGCCATTTGATCTACAAGACATATTGCAAAGATTTTAGACTAAGTTCATGATAATTAAGTTCAACTAATCAAATTATTAGTGAACTCCCACTTAGATTAGACATCCCTCTAGTCATCTAAGTATTACATGATCCGAGTTAAACTAGACCGTGTCCGATCATCACGTGAGACGGACTAGTCAACATCGGTGAACATCTTCATGTTGATCGTATCTTCTATACGACTCATGCTCGACCTTTCGGTCTTCTGTGTTCCGAGGCCATGTCTGTACATGCTAGGCTCGTCAAGTCAACCTAAGTGTTTGCTTGTGTAAATCTGTCTTACACCCGTTGTATGTGAACGTCTGAATAAAACACCCGATCATCACTTGGTGTTTTGAAACAGCGAACTGTCGCAACGGTGCACAGTTAGGGGGAACACTTCTTGAATTTATTGTGAGGGATCATCTTATTTACTACCGTCGTTCTAAGTAAACAAGATGCAAAACATGATAAACATCACATGCAATCAAATAATAAACGTGACATGATATGGCCATTTTCACATAGCTCCTTTGATCTCCATCTTGGGGCTCCGTGATCATCTTGTCACCGGCTTGACACCATGATCTCCATCATCATGATCTCCATCATCGTGTCTCCATGAAGTTGCTCGCCAACTATTACTTCTACTACTATGGCTAACGCGTTTAGCAATAAAGTAAAGTAATTTACATGGCGTTTCTCGATGACACGCAGGTCATTAAAAGAATAAAGACAACTCCTATGGCTCTTGCCGGTTGTCATACTCATCGACATGCAAGTCGTGAATCCTATTACAATAGCATGAACATCTCATACATCACATATAGATCATTCATCATTCATCACAACTTTGGCCATATCATATCACAAACCACTTGCTGCAAAAACAAGTTAGACGTCCTCTAATTGTTGTTGCAAGTTTTACGTGGCTGAATTAGGGTTCTAGCAAGAACGTTTTCTTACCTACGTTAAAGCCACAACGTGATTTGTCAACTTCTATTTACCCTTCATAAGGACCCTGTTCATCGATTCCGCTCCAACTAAAGTGGGAGAGACAGACACCCGCCAGCCACCTTATGCAACTAGTGCATGTTAGTCGGTGGAACCGGTCTCACGTAAGCGTACGTGTAAGGTTGGTCCGGGCCGCTTCATCCCACAATACCGCTGAAGCAAGAAAGGACTAGTAACGGCAAGAAAGTTGACAAATCTACGCCCACAACAAATTGTGTTCTACTCGCACAAGAAGAACTACGCATAGACCTAGCTCATGATGCCACTGTTGGGGAACGTTGCAGAAAACAAAAAATTTCCTACTCGTTTCACCAAGATCATCTAGGAGTTCATCTAGCAACGAGTGATCAGATGCATCTACATACCTTTGTAGATCGCGCACGGAAGCGTTCAAAAGAACGGTGATGATG
Organism: Triticum dicoccoides; assembly: GCF_002162155.2. Taxonomy (NCBI): domain Eukaryota; kingdom Viridiplantae; phylum Streptophyta; class Magnoliopsida; order Poales; family Poaceae; genus Triticum; species Triticum dicoccoides. The sequence continues at coordinate 664,450,221 of NC_041393.1, forward strand.
TAGTCGTACTCGACGTGATCCAAATCACCGATGACCAGCGCCGAACGGACGGCACCTCCGCGTTCAACACACGTACGGAACAGCCACGTCTCCTCTTCTTGATCCAGCAAGGGAGGGAGGAGAGGTTGAGGGAGATGGCACCAGCAGCAGCACGACGGCGTGGTGTTGATGGAGCTGCAGTACTCCGGCAGAGCTTCGCTAAGCACTATGGAGGTGGAGGAGGTGTTGGGGAGGGAGAAGGAGGCAACCAAAGGCCAGGGCGTTCAGGTATGAAGTCCCTCCTCTCCCCCACTATATATAGGGGTGCCAAAGGGGGGTGGTGCGCAGCCTAGGAGATCCAATCTCCTATGGCCGGCGGCCAAGGGGAGGTTTCCCTCCCCCCCAAGGCACCTAGGAGGTGCCTTACCCTCCTAGGACTCTTGTCCCCTTAAACCCTAGGCGCATGGGCCTATGTGGGGCTGGTGCCCTTGGCCCATTAGGCCAAGGCGCACCCCCTTACAGCCCATGTGGCCCCCCGAGGCAGGTGGACCCACCCGGTGGACCCCCGGGACCCTTCCGGTGGTCCCGGTACAATACCGATAACCCCGAAACTTGTCCCGATGCCCGAAACAGGACTTCCCATATATAAATCTTTACCTCCGGACCATTCCGGAACTCCTCGTGACGTCCGGGATCTCATCCGGGACTCCGAACAACATTCGGGTTACTGCATATACATATCCCTACAACCCTAGCGTAACCGAACCTTAAGTGTGTAGACCCTACGGGTTCGGGAGACAAGCAGACATGACCGAGACGACTCTCCGGTCAATAACCAACAGCGGGATATGGATACCCATGTTGGCTCCCACATGCTCCACGATGATCTCATCGGATGAACCACGATGTCGAGGATTCAATCAACCCCGTACGCTATTCCCTTTGTCTATCGATATGTTACTTGCCCGAGATTCGATCGTCGGTATCCCAATACCTCGTTCAATCTCGTTACCGGCAAGTCACTTTACTCGTACCGTAATGCATGATCCCGTGACCAGACACTTGGTCACTCTGAGCTCATTATGATGATGCATTACCGAGTGGGCCCAGTGATACCTCTCCGTCATACGGAGTGACAAATCCCAGTCTTGATCCATGTCACCCAACAGACACTTTCGGAGATACCCGTAGTCTACCTTTATAGTCACCCAGTTACGTTGTGACGTTTGGCATACCCAAAGCACTCCTACGGTATCCGGGAGTTACACGATCTCATGGTCTAAGGAAAAGATACTTGACATTAGAAAACTCTAGCAAACGAACTATACGATCTTGTGCTATGTTTAGGATTGGGTCTTATCCATCACATCATTCTCCTAATGATGTGATCTCGTTATCAATGACATCCAGTGTCCATAGTCAGGAAACCATGACTATCTGTTGATCAACGAGCTAGTCAACTAGAGGCTCACTAGGGACACGTTGGTGTCTGTTATTCACACATGTATTACGATTTCCGGATAACACAATTATAGCATGAATAAAGACAATTATCATGAACAAGGAAATATAATAATAATGCTTTTATTATTGCCTCTAGGGCATATTTCCAACAGCATAGCGTTGGCGTATTCATTCAAGCGCTATATAAAGTGCTAATCACATAGCATGGATGGACTGCCCAGATTACATCCTTGCATGCCACCATGTCCCAAATATTCACGTCGCCATACATCCTACTAATAAGTTTGCAAAAGACTGTAAGAAGTGAACATACAATCCATCTCGGAAAGGAGAGTCTCCGTCATCCTGCCATAAGCCGAAGCAAAGTTCTCCATCCAAGAGTGGCCCTAAAAAATTCTCGAGTGGTCGTCTCAACCTTTCTTATGCCACACTTCAGCACCCCTTGTTTTTCTGGATTTGTCTGCAAAATAAGCCAATCATGAAGCATTTTCACAATCAGGTTAACCATACATAAGGAACAATAACCTTGTTATTCTCGGAAATAACACCAATTCACAACTTCCAAATTACCAAAAAGATAGCAGAAATACCAGTGACTGCCATATTTTTTTCATCCTTACTAAAGTTTTTGATCCACACATTAAACATATCCTAAACATTATCACATACATTATGTAGGTCAAAAGGACATTTCATAATGTTCCAGAGCATTTTAGCCACAGAGCATCTAAAACAACAAATGGTTTATACTCTCATCTCTTCCACAAAAAGGAAAACTTTTATCCCATTTACATCCCCTTCTAAGCAGATTATATTTAGTAAGGAGGCTATTTCGCAGCACCAGCCAAAGGAACACTTTAACTCCGTGAGGCATTTTGATTTTCCATAAAAATATATGTGGGTCCATACCATTTTAAATGAAATATCTATAGTACATTTTATTGTATAAATTCCATTTTTAGTCAAAGTCTAACGAACTATATCTTTCTGATCAGTTAACACCACCCCAACACAGACATCCTTAAAATGATTCCAAAGCTAAAGAGAATCCCCATACAATGTTCTTCTAAACTGAACACAATCTAGTCCTTTTCCAAGCAACTCGCTAACATATTTCTTCTTATCAAAACAAATATTATAAAGCCTAGGAAAGATTTATTTCCAACCGACAATTCTTCCCAAAATCCCATAGTTTTCGATCCCCCACCTCAAACCTGCACAAGGACAGGAATTTTTGTTGATGTTTAACCTGTTGATACCAAAATTGTGAATCCCCTTATTAAATATATCCTCATGTTCACCTTAATAGGAAGGCCAAACAATGACATCATAAAATAAGGGATGCCAATCAAAGATGTTTAAAATAAGAGTTATCGTCCCAGCACTCGTAAGCAACCTGCCTTGCTAATTGCTACACTTATTTTCCATCTTATCTTCATGGGGTTTCCAACCTTTGTTCCGAATTCTTTTCCATCTACAGACTTTCCAAGATATCTCACAGGGAGAGAATCCACGGGGCAAGTAAATATTTTAGCAAAAAATTCTGCTTTATTTACTACATCACCAAACAAAAACAATTCAGTTTTGTAAAAATTAATCATTAGTCCAGACATTTTTTCAAAAAGACAAAGCCCAAGCTTCAAATTTTGTGCACTATCATAACTATCCTGCAATGGGAAGATTGTGTTATTTGCATATTGCAACATATTAATTCCATTTCCTACATTATCCCCTAGGACTATTTTAATTAAATCATTTTTTCTTGCATTTTCCAAGATCATGGCTAAAGCATCATGTGCAAGATAAAAAATGAGGGGAGATAGAGAATCCCATTGTCTTAACCCTTTATGCGTAGGAAAAAAAAGGTACCAATTTCTCATTGACTTTAATACAAACATTACCCCCTCTAATGGTATGCACAACCCAATCAACCAATTTTATCAGGAAATCCCTTTATTGTAAACCTTTGCAGGACAAAGGGCCACTTGAATTTATCATAAGCTTTTCTCAAAATCAACTTCGAAGAGCACAACACTCTTTTTTATGGTGTGTACCATTCATGGCTTCATGTAAAATTAGGATCCCCTCCATAAGTTACCTGCCTTTTATAAAAGCAGTTTGTATTGGAGATACCACCTCCTCCCCAACAACCCCATCTAACCTGTTCATAAGGACTTTGATAAAAAAACTTACATTCAGCAAACAGATGGGCATGAACTTCTGAATTTGATTTGCATCTTTAATTTTTGGGATCAAAGTAATAATTTCATCATTCAGTGTAGATATATCTAGTGCCCCATTGTGAAAATCATCAAATAGGGATTTAAGATCCATTTTCACAAGATCCCAAAAATGTTATTAAACTCGGTACTAAAACCATCAGGACATAGTGACTTGTTATGAGCCCAAACACTGCAATTTTAATTCCTCTAGAGAAAAAAACATTTGATAGTTTATTAGCAGCATCCCTAGGTGAAATGATTGATGTGGTTGACTAGAGGGGGGTTATTAGATGACTAACAAAATTTTAATCACTTCTACAAATTTTTGGCTTGACAATATAGTAGGTTGTCTAGACATGCAACTAGATGGACAAGCTATATAACAAGGAGCATAAGTAGCAAGTACAAGCAAAATTAAACACAAGATATAAATTTGCACAAAGTAAAGGACCGAAATAACCTCATGTGGAGTCTATGAAGACGACGAAGTGTTCCCGAAAATCCCTCCTTTTGGGGGAGGTACGTCTCCGCTAGGGGGGCATGGAGGCACGATATGGACTCCAAGCATCCCAAGGACACACCTAGTTCTCCTCATGCCCTCACACAATGCAAGGTGTTGTGAATCCACTAGCAGTGCCCTTGAAGGTGGCAACCGGGACCTTTATAAACAAACTTCGGGATCTCTCCACAACTTAATTGGAGGCTCCCGACACCACCATAGAGCTTCACTACAATGGAATGTGGCTCCGAGGTGACCTCTTTCGTCTAGGGTGCCCAAACACTCAAGAGTAACAAGATCCACAAGAAATGTATGGGCGAATCAAGTATCTTTGGTGGAATTGTAGATCTAGGTCTCTTCCCTCAGTCCCTAGCAAATTAACAAGTTTGGTTGGCTAGAGAAGGAGATCGGGCAAGAAAGAGCTTCCGACATTAATGGAGGAGAGAGAGGCAATAGGTAGGTGGGAGATGGAAGAACCGCCTTCTTATATGGGCCAATAGCTCACGTGCGACACATTTGAGGTGAATTGGCTTGAGTGCGATGTTGTTCGAGCGAATGGCTGTGGTGCGACACATTTGAGCAGGTAAATAGCCCACGCACAACATGGCTATTAAACTGAACTGATGCCCTCGTAAGCTATTGGGGGCTGGACCCACCACTTATGCACGTAAGCACTGGACCCACCACTTATCCACCTAAGCGCGGGACCCACCACTTGTCAACTCGCGGGACCCACCTCCTTGCAGCTAGAAGAGACGAGCGCCCGTGCCTGTCCGCCCATTCATCCCCTTTCCCCAATCTTTCTCTTCTCTGGCGACCTAGCGCAAATGTCTACCTCCTCCGCCATGCAATCAAAATGGCGACAGTATGGACCAGTGCTGCTAACAAGGTGCCCTGAATGCCCATGCCCAGACCCTCTTAAACGGTTGGTCACTAAAAGGGATGACAATGGCAATCTTGGGCGGGAATTTGTGAAATGCTTGAGCAAACCAATGGCAGGAAGGGATGGCAAGGTTAGATCTCAGTTCTTAGCCCGTTCTTTCGCTGTCTTTCGCTCTGATTTCTCCATATTTTGTTTTTTCTCCTCGAATTTGGGATTTAGGGTTCATGTTGTTCTTTTCAGATCTTGAAGAAATATTACCATTTCGAGTGGATTGATGAATATGTTGATAGGATTCAGTTTGAGGGCTACGTTGATTCGAGCGTGGCCGCAACCTGGGAGCTCAATTTGGGTGGGGTGCCGCCGATTGCTGTGGAGAATACGGGGAGCTCGGGCGGAGGGGCGGGCAGAGTCGTGCCAAGGCGATGTATGCACGCAATGCTGAACTGCATGCGGAGTCCGAACTGACCGAGGAACTGAAGAAGATCAAGAAACATCTAATGCAGATGATCGATTTGCAGAAGCAAGCAAATATCATGGCAGGGGGGGTTCTATTGTTGTATCATTGCTCTATTTTTGTTTTATTTGTTGTTCATCCGTCATTAGAATGGGCATTTAGGCCTGTCAGTGTAGAGGATGTAATCTGTGTGCAAGTAATGTATCTGAATTGAAGCAGCAATTTGGAACACAAATTATTCAGTGTTCATGCTCTGTTTCCCCTGTTTTTGTTCTTCAGTTAACAGAGTACACACCCAAATTCAGTTTCTAGTAAAAAACAAAACTGGGCTGCCGAATAGATGTTGGGCCGTAAGGAGATCGGGCTCAAGGAGACCAGCCCACCCGCGTAGGGGCACCAGCCCACCTCTAACTTCGGCAAATAAAATGTTACTTGTTTTTACTTTGGCCTTTTTCTTGCACTAAATTTTGTGATGGATCATTTTTTGATGCACTAAAACTAAATGTTACTTGTTTTTATGCATGTCTACGGTTTCATGAACTAAATGAGTTGCATGCTTGCATGAAGTAAATTAGTTTGCATTTCCTAGTTGCATGTCCATAGTGGGTTTGCATGGGGCTCCTAGTTGCATGTCTATGGTTTGGGTCATGACCCATTATTTGGCCAATATTTTGAAGATGGTGTGTGTGGTGATTGGGGTGTAGCAACCCGGGCCCGTAGCAACCCATAGCAATACACAAATTATGGAACAACCCATAGCAATCTACAAATAATAGCACGAAATACACAATATATATAGTAGAATAACGATTATATAGAAGCATAATGATTGCAACCCATAGTTCCACGATAGCCTTACAACTTCACGATAGCCTTACAACTTAAAATACTAATACAACTTAATAATAGTAGCATAACGATTACAACTTAAAAACTAATACGATACAATATGATAGATCGGGGGCACCAAACGCGGGTTCTTCTTCGGGTTCTTCTCTCCTCCTCCTCCGGGTGAACGCCGGGCCACCTCGCTCCTCCGGGCGCCCTTCACTCCTCGTTGTTGATTGGGTACGGGAGCATGTGCATAACGCCGTTGTTGGGGAAGATGGAGTTGAAGTCGGTGAAAATGTTATGGGTGGTGAAAGCTATGAACTCACAACCAACCCAATACACTTGCTCGAGGAGGTAGAAAGCATCGAATGGGTTAGTGAACGTAGCGAGGAGCCCAACCACAACGCCGTTGTGGGTGACCTCCTCAAGATGGTACACCCTTGGAGAGCCGTGGGGGAGGTGGCAGAAGCCGGCCGCAAGGAAGAACTCCGTCAACTCCCTTGCGCCCCTCCACCTTGAGATGGCCCAAACCCTAAGGGTACTCTCCACGTACACTCCGTTCGGGCAGAGACTTTCCGGCATGGTTGGGGGGAGTTGGTAGGTGGGGGCGTTGTACTGCATGGTGGCGCCCGGTGGCTCGAGGGCTCGGTCGAGTTTGATGGAGAAGAAGGAAGAAGGAGGGCAGAGGAGGAAGAGGATGGGGTGTGGATGAGGAGGAAGAGGAAGATGATAGTGCCCGGCTTAAATAGCCCAAGAGCGACGTGGTTTTTGATTTCTTCGAGTGGTTTCATTGGGTAGAATTAATGGGCGGGCGGCGTTTGGTGGCGCCCCATGGAAGTGTGTACACGAGCGTGGGAAACGGGCTGCGACGGTCGCGGGTCAAGGGGGGCGGGATCACGCACGCGTCTGTGCCGTCGTGGGTTAAGGGAACACGCCTGCCCCGGGTTCTCTGCGTGTGCCGCCCGTGCATTCATGTCGTAGCCCATCTTGCTAGGGCCTGGCTAGAGGGCAACGTTCGGTCGATGGGAGACGTGACAATAATGGACGCATTCATTTGCCCATCTTGTAACGGGCAGCACGCCGTTTGAACTGCATCGATACCCCATGCCAGTATTGCATCCTCAAAGAGGAGCACGCCATGCATGGCACGCCATGCAGCGTTGGCTTTTTGGTTGTCTTCATCGGGCTGCTGCATTGTGGCTTGGTGCATGCTTTGATGCGACATTGCATCGGTTCTAATGGTAGGCATGTGACAGCTTACTGCGTCGTTGGAGGTGGCGGAGCAGGGCTACGTCGAGGGCATGCATGCAACACATGGGCGCTGTTCTGCGGGTGGGCATGCATGCTGCGGGTAGGCACGGGCACGCATGCAACGATGGATAGGGCACTGCCTAGGCTTGGTCCATGCACCGCGTCAAGTCTTGCCGTTGGATTCAAATGAACGGTCCTGATGCCCCAACAAGAGAGGCTGATCCAAACCCCACCGCATTAACCAATCAGCGCGTCTCATGCGGATCACTGCACACTATAGCTAACCCTAGCGCCTGATCTCAACCGTCCACGCACAACGATCGACGACCAGGTAGTGTGCGGGATTTTGAGGGGGTTTGAGAGGGGTTTTGAGGGGTTTTGAGAGGTTTTGACTGATTAGGGTTGAGCATAACTAATTCAAAAAAAATCAAAAAAATATAAAACTTGCGCACATAGTCTTATTATGTCGTATAGTAGCGAGAAAAAAAATATAAATATGGTTTACATACATTTTTACGAAAAATCCTTCACAAAATTGTCATTCCTCAAACAATGTAGTATGGAGTTCAAGGGAGAGAGTAGTGGGCACCCGAGAGTAGGTGGGTTTTTGAAAATGAAAAGTGTGAAAACCTCACCAAAACTTCATTTTGGATTGACTAAGAAAGATCTGAACTTACTTTTCTCATTTGCATGTTTTAAACTTGTTTTATATATAATTTTCTATTAAACCTTGTTTTTTCAAAAAGAAAAGAAAATAATAGAAAATTAATTCAATAAATAGTGAGACTTTAGATTTACACTATATAGGTAGAATTGATGTGTAGAAAAATTATTTGGCTAGTTTAGACAAGGTGCCTAAAAAACTTGCTTAAATATGAGGCCGTTTACCCTACCTTTGGAGGTCATTTGAAACACACTTTTCATGACTATGAGTTCAACTTACCAAAAGGGCTCGGAATGATCAGCAAGCAAACATGTTTCAGTTGAGGTACTTTAGATAGCACTAAAACATCAATAGCCCAAATTTAAATTTAAATTTAAATTTAAATTTTATTTGGCTGGTTTAGACAAACAAGTTTGAATAGAAATATGGGGATACATAGTGACTACCAGTACGCACCAAGTTACAAATATTATTACATGCCCCAAATTTTCAAACTGTTCTCTGTTCTACTTCTTCCTACCACGTCGTGTGCCCTTCTTCGCCTTAGCCCTTCTTGTTTTTAGTTCTACTACACACACAAGTTCACTGATCATCTTGGTTTTCTTCACTGGTCTTTTCAACACCTCGCCAATACCCTCGTGATCAGTGTCTTCAGTCTCAATGTTGACACCAGTTTCAGTTTCTTTGGTGTGTACCTCAACATGGGTTTCTTCAGTCTGAACCTCGACACGCTCAGGTTCAGTTTCTTCAGTCTGAACCTCGACACGCTCAGGTTCAGTTTCTTCGGTGTGCACCTCCACATCAGTTTCTTCAGTCTGAATGTTGACTGCAGTAGGATGTTCTTCAGTCTGCTCAGGCTCAGGCACACTTCTCTTCTTTCTACCGCCATTGACTCTTGCTTTTTTTGTTGGCCAACACTGTTCAACAACAAGGGGCTGACTTGCTCGCTTCCTCGTGTGCAGAAAATGTTATAGATATAGTAATTGGAAAAAAGCACCAAATCAAAACACAGACAAATAAACAAGAACATACTTTGGCTTATCAGGAGTATAACGGCATTTGACAGATCCCACTCTGTACCCAAGTTCCTGGCACAACTTGCATCTGTTTTTGTTACCTTTTTGGGCCCTTTTTGGCTTTTCATCTTTCTTTCCCTTCTTACTGCTCCCACCTTTCTCAAACCATGCCTTGAATCTACTCTGTTTAGGCCTGCCAGCCTTTCTTTTCGTCAAGGGAGGACACATGGAAAATTCAGTGTCCACTTCAGGCCACTGAGACTGATCTGTAAGTGCTGGAATTGGAGTAGCATATGCAGCTTTGAATCTTGCTACCGAATAATATTCATGCAGATATGGGTGCATGTTTATCTTCGGTTGGGATGCTAAGAAAAGAATGGCATGCTCACATGGTTTACCGGTGTGTTTCCACTCGAGGCAAGTGCAATCATGCAATTCAGTGTTAACAACATGTCTCCTTCCAGTTTTGTTATCTCTAACTTCAGCACCCCAAGGTGAAGATTTTTCAACAAACAAATGTGAAAGACTTCTGCTCCTATTGACCACCTGTTGTACCACTGCTGGAAGCTTATCACCTTGCAAACAATCACCTATCCTTCTTCTCAATTCCCACAACCGCATGAGCATGATCCTGATTTGGTCAATCATGTCATGCACAGGCAAATCTTTTAACTCCTTCACCTTGTTGTTGAAACTCTCTGCCAAATTGTTGTTGATGTGGTCACACTTGATGGCAGTGTTGAATGATGACCTATACCATAACAGAGAATGGTAGGTGTTCATCCATGGACCAAACTCATCACATGCTGCCATTATCTTATCAAGATGATATTTGTGTGTCTGTCTAGTGTAAGATCTTGCTGCTGGCCACATGTGCCCAAATTCTTCTCCTCTAATTTTTTTGATCAAATTCATCCACAAATGACCGAAGCACTCCCATGTGGGAAAACATTTTTCACTGAATTTTCAAGCCCCTTACATGCATCTGTGTGTATAGCCAAAGGTGACACTGGCCCTAGGCATCTTTTCAACTGGATCATGAACCATGTCCATGAAGCCTCTGTTTCTGACTGAAACAAGCCAACAGCAATAGGAAACATCCAGTTGTGTCCATCTAGAGCATTGCATGCTGCCAACTGACCATTCCACTTGCCTGTCAAAAATGATGAGTCTATGCTCAAATATGGACGGCACCCTGCTTTGAAGCCATCTATGCAAGGCTTCAAAGCCATAAAAAACTTGGAGAACTTGACTTCACCTTTGGCTGATACCTCTGTATCTATCTCCACAACACTACCAGGTGACCTCTTTTCCACCTCTGCTTTGAAGCTGTAAAGCATCCTAAATGTATTTGCCCAATCACCATATAAATTTTTCATTGTCCTTTGTTTTGCCTTCCACACCGTGGTATATTTCAGTTTAATGGGGTACATCTTTTCCAAGTCTACTTTGAGTTTCTTGGCAGTAGTGTTTGGTGTTTTGGCTAAAATTGGGGTGATCTTTTCTGCAACCCAAAGTTGTGATGTCATGGTTAATACTCTCTGTGAACTTGTAATACAAGTATGTTGATTGGGGATTTGGTTAACCCTGACAGTACTTCCATCAGGTTGTAGTCTAGCAGATATGTACCACTTGCAAGGCTTGACACTACCATCAAATCCTCTGCACCTCGCATAAAACTTCTTTCTATCAGTCCAAACAGTCTTGGCATCAAACTCATGTTTCACTGCATAAGTCTTGAAACACATCCTAAACTCCTTCATGCTTGGGAACAACTTGCCTACTTCAATGACAGGGTTTTCTTTGTCATACACATGCACCAGCTCATCATCATGTGCATCATCTACTTCATCTGTAGCTTGTTCCATCAATTGTCCATCTACATCTTCATCAGCATTAGCAGGCAAACTAGATTCGCCCCTCTCCTGCTTATCTCTGTCATCGACTGGAATGCCAAAAAGTTTGGCCATCTCAATGTCAGGCATTGGTGCAATGACCAAATCAGTAGGCTCATCTAATTCAACTACATTCCAATCAATAGTTGCTGCAATTTCAGTTCTAGTCACCTATCCCTCTTCGGCTATTACTGTAAGTTCAGTACACTTGGGAATCAATGGCCTCCATGTAGCCCAATCATCATCTACCATCTACGCAGCCAATTGTGATGGCACATATCCAACCTTCGAAAAAATATTCAGATCAACCAGCTCAGCAAAAAAATTAGCTCTTTTGCTTTTCCAACCATTTTGCCGATCGATTTCATCAACAATCTATTCACCATCGTCCATTCTCACATACTCTCCTTTCCAATCATCAAACCGCAACAGTGATACTTCTTGCTCTGGACCCCAAACAACATTCTCCCCAATTTTTTCCACCCATTTCTTCACTGCCTTCTCTCCCATGTTCTGTAGAACTTGCGGATCAATCTTTGTAAACTCAACCTCCCATTTAACAATTGTGTCTCTCTCAATGTTCTGAATGATACCATCAACTAATTTTGCCTTTGATGGAAAGAAATTGACCATCAATTCAAAGGTCCGAGCGGCAGCATCCCCTCTGCCAGTGGCGGACAGTGTGAGCCCGTGAGAAAGAGCAGACTAGGCCCTAATTGCATGCAAAATTGGATCGGAGAGAGGCGCATGACCTATTCAAAGTTGAATCTGGCGGCTCCATCTCAGTATGCCCACGGGCTCCCCTCACAACCTATCGATTCAACAAGCGAAAATAGAGGAAACGAGCTGAGATCTACGGGGCCGAGAGAGGAACAGGAGGGGGACTAGGGTTCTCACTCACCATTTTTTGAGGACGAAGGCTCCGCCGCCCTTGAGAACGAGGGCTCCGCCGCTGCCACCGAGAATGCAAGATCCGCCGCCACCGGAGAAGAGGGGGGGGAGGGGGCAGAGTGGCGGGCCCGACATGGTCGGGCGGTAGGGCACAGTCAGCTGTTTTGAGGAGCAATTAAGTTGGACCCACATTTCCTAACATAAACGGGCTTGGTTGACGACCAATTTAACCACATTTAACACCCCATGTGGCCCTGTGCTATTTACCTGCTCAAATGTGTCGCACCACAGCCATTCGCTCGAACAACGTTGCACTCAAGCCAATTCACATCAAAAATGTCGCACAGGAGCTATTGGCCCTCCTTATATAGTGCTCTCCGAAATCCAACAGTCATGCACATTTGCAACACCGGAGCGATATAACTGTCAGGCCTCTGGTAATACTAGTAAATTGTGAATTTATTGAAACAACCGTTTAACAACTGCCCTTGTGCCACTCATCACTCGAAAGAATCACCCTTGCAGTCATGGTTTGTGAGGTACGTGGCACGGTCCAACTGCCCAAATTGCATCCTCTTGTTGCTACTAAGTCTGGTGCAGTACAACCCCCTTGGACCCCGGTAGTGCCAGTTAATATAAAGATAAACCGCAATTACCATGAGGCTACCGATGGAGCACTGCTGCCAAACCCAAGGGAATCACCCCTCATGCGGTAGTTGCGCCGGTGCAGGAGCTGGTAGTACCGCTTGCACAAGGACCTGGTAGTACCGTTTGCACAATGAAGGAAATATGCCCTAGAGGCAATAATAAAGTTATTATTTATTTCCTTAATTCATGATAAATTTTTATTATTCATGCTAGAATTGTATTAACCGGAAACTTACTACATGTGTGAATACATAGACAAAAACATATAGTCCCTTGTATGCCTCTACTTGACTAGCTCGTTAATCAAAGATGGTTATGTTTCCTAACCATAAACATGTGTTGTGATTTGATGAACAGGATCACATCATTAGGAGAATGATGTGATGGACATGACCCATCCGTTAGCTTAGCATTATGATCGTGTCAGTTTCATTGCTACTGCTTTCTTCATGACTTATACAAGTTCCTCAGAATATGAGATTATGCAACTCCTGAATACCGGAGGAACACTTTGTGTGCTACCAAACGTCACAACGTAAATGGGTGATTATAAAGTTGCTCCATAGGTGTCTCTGAAGGTGTTTGTGGGGTTGGCATAGATCGAGATTATGATTTGTCACTCCATGTTTCAGAGAGGTATCTCTGGGCCCTCTCGGTAATACTCATCACTATAAGCCTTGCAAGCATTGTGACTAATGAGTTAGTGGCGGGATGAAGTATTATGGAATGAGTAAAGAGACTTGCCGGTAACGAGATTGAACTAGGTATTGAGATACCGACGATCGAAACACGGGCAAGTAACATACCGACCACAAAGGGAACAACGTATGTTGTTATGCGGTTTGACCGATAAAGATCTTCGTAGAATATGTAGGAACCAATATCAGCATCCAAGTTCCGCTATTGGATATTGACCGGAGATGTGTCTCGGTCATGTCTGCATAGTTCTCGAACCCATAGGGTCCGCACGCTTAACGTTCAATGACGATTGGTATTATGAGTTTATGTGATATGATGTACCGAAGATTGTTCGGAGTCCCGGATGTGATCACGGACATGAATAGGAGTCTCGAAATGGTTGAGACATAAAGATTGATATATTTGACTACTATATTCGGACACCGAAAGTGTTCCGGAGAAGTTTTGGATAAAACCGCAGTGCTGGAAGGGTTATCGGAACCACTAGAGAAGTAATGGGCCTTATTGGGCCTAGGGGAGAAAGAGAGGGGCTGCCAAGAGCTGGTCGCGCGCCCCCGATGGCCTAGTCCGAATTGGACTAAGGGGACGGGCGGCGCCCCCTCCTTCCTTCTCTTTCCCCCTCCTTCCTTCTCTTTCCCCCTCCTTCCTTCTTCTCCTAGTATGACTAGGAAAGGGGGGAGTCCTACTCCTACTAGGAGGAGGATTCCTCCCTCCTTGGCGCGCCTATGAGGGCCGGCCAGCCTCCCCTCTCCTCCTTTATATATGGGGGAGGAGGGCACCCCTAAGACACACAAGTTGACAATTGTTTTAGCCGTGTGCGGTGCCCCCCTCCACAGTTACACACCTCGGTCATATGGTCGTAGTGCTTAGGCGAAGCCCTGCGCCGGTAACTTCATCATCACCGTCACCATGCCTTCGTGCTGATGAAACTCTCTCTCGAACTCAGCTAGATCTAGAGTTCACGGGATGTCACCGAGCTGAACGTGTGCAGATCGCGGAGGTGTCGTACCTTCAGTGCTAGATCGGTCGGATCGTGAACACGTACGACTACATCAACCGCGTTGTCATAACGCTTCTGCTTTCGGTCTACAAGGGTACGTAGGCAACACTCTCCCCTCTCGTTGCTATGCATCACCTAGTGATAGATCTTGCGTGATCATAGGAATTTTTTTGAAATTACTGCATTCTCCAACAGTGGCATCCGAGCTAGGTCTATGCGTAGATGTTATATGCACAAGCAGAACACAAAGAGTTGTGGGCGATAATAGTCATACTGCTTACCAGCATGTCATACTTTGATTCGGCGGTATTGTTGGATGAAGAGGCTCAGACTGACATTACGCGTACGCTTACGCGAGACTGGTTCTACCGACATGCTTCACACATAGGTGGCTGGTGAGTGTCTTTTTCTCCAACTTTAGTTGAATCGAGTGTGGCTACGCTCGGTCCTTGTTGAAGGTCAAAACAACACACTTGACGAAAAATTGTTGTGGTTTTGATGCGTAGGTAAGAATGGTTCTTGCTAGAAGCCCATAGCAGCCACTTAAAACTTGCAACAACAAAGTAGAGGACGTCTAACTTGTTTTTGCAGGGCTTGCTGTGATGTGATATGGTCAAGACATGATGTGATATAAATTGTTGTATGAGATGATCATGTTTTGTAACAAAGTTATCAGCAACTGGCAGTAGCCACATGGTTGTCGCTTTATTGTATGCAATGCAATCATCATGTAATTGTTTTATTTTATCACTATGCGGTAGCGATAGTCGTAGTAACAATAGTTGGTGAGACGATAAACGACGCTACGATGGAGATCAAGGTGTCGCGCCGGTGACGTTGGAGATCATGATGATGCTTCGGTGATGGAGATCATGAGCACAAGATGATGATGGCCATATCATGTCACATATTTTGATTGCATGTGATGTTTATCCTTTATGCATCTTATTTTGCTTAGAACGTCGGTATTATTATAAGATGATCCCTTACTAAATTTCAAGGTACAAGTGTTCTCCCTGAGTATGCACCATTGCTATAGTTCGTCGTGCCATGATACCACGTGATGATCGGGTGTGATAAGTTCTACGTTCACATACAACGGGTGCAAGCCAGTTTTGCACACGCAGAATACTCGGGTTAAACTTGACGAGCCTAGCATATGCAGATATGGCCTCGGAACACTGAGACCGAAAGGTCGAGCATGAATCATATAGTAGATATGATCAACATAGTGATGTTCACCATTGAAAACTACTCCATCTCACGTGATGATCGGACATGGTTTAGTTGATTTTGATCACGTGATCACTTAGATGATTAGAGGGATGTCTATCTAAGTGGGAGTTCTTAAGTAATATGATTAATTGAACTTTAATTTTTCATGAACTCAGTATCTGATAGTATTTTGCATGTCTATGTTGTTGTAGATCAATGGCCCGTGCTACCGTTCCTTTGAATTTTAATGCATTCCTAGAGAAAGCTAAGTTGAATTGAATTTTAATGCATCCCTAGAGAAAGCTAAGTTGAAAAACATGATGGCAGCAACTACGCGGACTGGGTCCATAACTTGAGGATTATCCTCATTGCTGCAGAGAAGAATTACGTCCTGGAAGCACCGTTGGGTGCCAGGCCTGCTGCAGATGCTATTGATGATGTTAAGAACGTCTGGCAGAGCAAAGCTGATGACTACTCGATAGTTCAGTGTGCCATGCTTTACGGCTTAGAATCGGGACTTCAAAGACATTTTGAACGTCATGGAGCATATGCGATGTTCCAAGAGTTGAAGTTAATATTTCAAGCAAATGCCCGAGTTGAGAGATATGAAGTCTCCAACAAGTTCTACAATTTCAAAATGGAGGAGAATAGTTCTGTCAATGGACACATACTCAAAATGTCTGGGTACCATAATCACTTGACTCAACTGGGAGTTGATCTTCCAGTTGATTGTGTCATTGACAAAGTTCTTCAATCACTGCCACCAAGCTATAAAGGCTTCGTGATGAACTATAATATGCAAGGGATGAACAAGACTATTCCCGAGATCTTCGCGATGCTAAAGGCCGCGGAGGTAGAAATAAAAAAGGAGCATCAAGTGTTCCTGCTCAAGAGAAGAAACCCAAGTCTGGACCTAAGCCTGGAACTGAGTGCTTCTACTGCAAAGGGACTGGTCACTAGAAGCGGAACTGCCCCAAGTATTCGGCGGATAAGAAGGATGGAAAAGTGAAAGGTATATTTGATATACTCCCTCCATCCGGAAATACTTGTCGAAGAAATGGATGAAAATTGATGTATCTAGAACTAAATTGCGTCTAGATACATCCATTCCTCCGACAAGTATTTTTGGACGGAGGGAGTACATGTTATTGATGTGTACTTAACTAATGCTCGCAGTAGCGCCTATGTATTTGATACTGGTTCTGTTGCTCATATTTGCAACTCAAAGCAGGGGCTACAGATTAAGTGAAGATTGACTAAGGACGAGGTGACGATGCGCGTGGGAAATGGTTCCAAAGTCGATGTGATTGCGGTCGGCACACTACCTCTACATCTACCATCGGGATTAGTTTTAGACCTGAATAATTGTTATTTGGTGCCAGCGTTGAGCATGAACATTATATCTGGATCTTGTTTAATGCGAGATGGTAATTCATTTAAATCAGAGAATAATGGTTGTTCTATTTATATGAGTAATATCTTTTATGGTCATGCACCCCTGATGAGTGGTATATTTTTGTTGAATCTCAATAGAAGTAATACACATATTCATAGTGTTGAAGCCAAAAGATTGAAGTTTAATAATGATAATGCAACTTATTTGTGGCACTGCCGTTTGGGTCATATCAGTGTAAAGGGCATGAAGAAACTCCATGCTGATGGACTTTTGGAATCACTTGATTATGAATCACTTGGTGCTTGCAAACCGTGCCTTATGGGCAAGATGACTAAAACTCAATTCTCCGAAACAATGGAACGAGCTACTGACTGGTTGGAAATAATACATACCGATGTATGCGGTCCAATGAGTATTAAGGCTCATGGTGGGTATCGTTATTTTCTTACCTTCACAGATGATTTGAGCAGATATGGTTATATCTACTTAATGAAGCATAAGTCTGAAACATTTGAAAAGTTCAAAGAATTATAGAGTGAAGTGGAAAATCATCTTAACAAGAAAATAAAGTTTCTACCTTCTGATCATGGAGGAGAATATTTGAGTTACGAGTTTGGTCTTCATTTGAAACAACATGGGATAGTTTCACAATTAACGCCACCTGGAACACCACAGCGAAATGGTGTGTTCGAACGTCGTAACCATACTTTTTTAGATATGGTGTGATCTATGATGTCTCTTACCGCTATCATTTTGGGGTTATGCTTTAGAGACGGCCGCATTCACTTTAAATAGGGCACCATCAAAATCCGTTGAGACGACGCCTTATGTACTATGGTTTGGCAAGAAACCAAAGTTGTCGTTTATTAAAGTCTGGGGCCGCAATGCTTATGTGAAAAAGCTTCAACTTGATAAGCTCGAACCCAAATCGCAGAAGTGCATCTTCATAGGATACCCAAAGGAAACTTTTGGGTACACCTTCTATCACAGATCCGAAGGCAAAATCTTTGTTGCTAAGAATGGATCCTTTCTAGAGAAGGAGTTTCTCTCGAAAGAAGTGAGTGGGAGGAAAGTAGAACTTGATGAGGTAGTTGTACCTTCTCCCTTGTTGGAAAGTAGCTCATCACAGAAATCAATTCCCGTGATTCCTACACCAATTGGTGAGGAAGCTATGGTCATGAAGCTTCAAATCAAATTACTACCAAACCTTGTAGGTCTTCCAGAGTAAGATCCGCACCAGAGTGGTACGGTAATCATGTTCTGGAAGTCATGTTACTAGACCATGATGAACCTACGAACTATGAGGAACTGATGATGAGCCCAGATTCCGCAAAACGGGTAGATGCCATGAAATCTGAGATGGGATCCATGTATGAGAACAAAGTGTGGACTTTGGTGGACATGCCCGATGATCGACAAGCCATAGAAAATAAATGGATCTTTAAGAAGAAGACTAACACAGACGGTAATGTTACTGTTTAAAAAGCTCGACTTGTTGCGAAAGGTTTTTGACAAGTTCAAGGAGTTGACTATGATGAGACTTTCTCACCCATAGCAATGCTTAAGTCTGGCCGAATCATGTTAGCAATTGCTGCCTTTCATGATTATGAAATTTGGCAAATGGATGTCAAAACTGCATTCCTGAATGTATTTCTGGAAGAAGAATTGTATATGATGCAACAGAAAGGTTTTGTCGATCCAAAGGGTGCTAACAAAGTGTGCAAGCTCCAGCGATCCATTTATGGACTGGTGCAAGCATCTCGGAGTTGGAATAAACGCTTTGATAGTGTGATCAAAGCATATGGTTTTATACAGACTTTTGGAGAAGCCTGTATTTACAGGAAAGTGAGTGGGAGCTCTGTAGCATCTCTAATGTTATATGTAGATGACATATTGTTGATTGGAAATGATATAGAATTTTTGGATAACATAAAGGGATACCTGAATAAGAGTTTTTCTATGAATACCTCAGAGAAACTGCTTACATATTGGGCATCAACATCTATAGAGATAGATGAAGACGCTTAATTGGACTTTCACAAAGCACATATGAAAGATCGAGGATGTCGCCTAGAGGGGGGTGTGAATAGGTGCTTTAAAATAATTACGGTTAAGGCTTGAACAAATGCGGAATAAACCTAGCGGTTAATTTGTCAAGCACAAAACCTAAAACAACTAGGCTCACCTATGTGCACCGACAACTTATGCTAAGCAACATAAGCAACTATGTGATAGCAAGATATATGACAAAGAAAACTATGGCTATCACAAAGTAAAGTGCATAAGTAAAGGGCTCGGGTAAAAGATAACCGAGGCACGCAAAGACGACGATGTATCCCGAAGTTCACACCCTTGCGGATGCTAATCGCCTTTTGGAGCGGTGTGGAGGCACAATGCTCCCCAAGAAGCCACTAGGGCCACCGTAATCTCCTCATGCACTCGCACAATGCAAGATGCTGTGATTCCACTAAGGGACCCTCCAGGGCGATCACCGAACCCGTACAAATGGCTACCCTTGGGGGCAGTCACCGAACCCGTACACTTTGGCAACCCTTGGGGCGGTCACCTGTACCCGTCAAATTTCTCGGGGCGATCTCCACAACCTAATTGGAGACCCCGACGCTTGCCCGGAGCTTTACACCACAATGACTGAGCTCCGAACACCACCAACCGTCTAGGGCGCCAAGGCACCCAAGAGGAACAAGCTCTAGGGTGTCCAAACACCCAAGAGTAACAAGCTCAAGGGTACCAAGCACCCAAGAGTAGTAAGCTTCTCAACTTGTAACTTCCACGTATCACGTGGAGAACTCGAACCGATGCACCAAATGCAATGGCAAGGGCACACGGAGTGCCCAAATCCTTCTCTCTCAAATCCCACCGACGCAACTAATGCTAGGGAGGAAGAACAAGAAGGAGAACACCAAGAACTCCAAGATCTAGATCCAATGGGTTCCCCTCACATAGAGGAGAAAGTGATTGGTGGAAATGTGGATCTAGATCTCCTCTCTCTTTTCCCTCAAAAACTAGCAAGAATCCATGGAGGTATTGAGAGTTAGCAAGCTCGAAGAAGGTCACCAATGGGGGAAGAACACGAGCTCAAAGGATGAGATTCAATGGGGAAGAATACCCCCTTTTGGGGAAAAATCCAACCGTTATGCTCAAAGCCCGCACAGAGCGGTACTACCGCTCCAAGGAGCGGTACTACCGCTAGGGCGGTAGTACCCCTTCAAAACACAACAGCGAGGAGGCAAAAAGGCCAGAAGAACCGTCGGAGCGGTAGTACCGCTTGACCTCATGGTACTACCGCTAGGGGTAGTGGTACTACTGCTAAGGGTAGCGGTACTACTGCTTGCGAGCGGTACTAAAAAATTACATCCGGGCCTACCACCGTAGGACTTGGGACGAGTTTTTGGTCCGGAGCGGTACTACCGCTGTAGGCGCCGCGGTAGTACCGCTCTGGAGCAGTAGTAAAAAAATTACATCCGCTCCAATTCGCGGTAGTACCGCTGCAGCCTTTTCAGAACACCAAAACTGCCACAACTTTTGCAAACGGACTCCAAATTTGATGAAACCAAGTTTGTTGGAAAGCTGGCGACAAGGTCTAACACAATCTTGAAAGAAATATCAATAAGAAGCAAATTAGAAAAAGGCCCATAAGAAAATGGTGAGAACCCTTCCTCGGATAAGACCGGTAAAACCTCCAACACCGAAAACATCATAGAAGACGCATGCGAACTCCGTTTTCGATGAACTGAAGCTTGTCATCAAGATGACCATAAGTTCTAAGACTCACAAAGAGAACCAAACAAGAACCAATAAACAAGATGCAAGGATGCAATGGTTTGAGCTCTCTACTAACGATACGATCAAGCTACCAACTTGAGAGCCCCCCTTGATAGTACGACAAACGATCCTATGACCCGGTCTCCCAACTACCACCATGAGACCGGTAAAATAGAAAACCTATCAAGGGAAAACCTTTGCCTTGCACATGGTCCACTTGAGCTAGATGATGACGATCTTGACTCCCTCAAGTTGGACCACCTTTCTTGATTGTGTTGGCTCGATGAAGACTAGATGATTGCTCCCCCATAGTCCACTATGGGTGAGCCACTCTTCGGCTCATCTTCACATGTCCATTGTCACCACAATGGGCGTCAAGCTTAAAGCACTTGATCTCTTCATGATGCATCACTTGAACTTGCACACCGCATCCTAACCCCACAAAGAACTCTCACGAAGACCATGGGTTAGTACACAGAGCGTAATTGACAATGCTTAGCATACCATGGGATCACTTGATCCCTCTCGGTACATCTTCTACGCTTTGGGAGTTGATCAACTTGATTCACTCTTGACTTAGTCTTGATCAACCTTGAATCTTTCCAACTCTCTTTATTTTGGTGATGTCTTGAAGGTAAACATGAATGATCACACAATCTTCTTCTTCAAAACATGCTTGCAATAAGCTCAACACTCACATGACCAATCTTTGGATAATTCCTTAATAGCACCTTGGTCAACTCTTAAACTCCTTGAAACCAACACATGGACTTCAAGAAAAGCCTATGGACAAAATCTTCAAATATAAGTCAAGGCGACCATTAGTCCATAGAGATTGTCATCAATTACCAAAACCAAACATGGGGGCACCACATGTTCTTTCAATCTCCCCCATTTTGGTAATTGATGACAAGCACTTTCAAGGGAGTTTATACAAGGAGTGATGCATCACCATGCAATGCAACAACCATCGATGCATGAGAATGGGATGCAAATGCTTAGGAACCAAAACCAAAGCAAGGAGAAAACTCTAAAGACTTCTCCACAAAACTCTCTGAAACTCCTCCCCCATTGGCATTGATTGCCAAAATGGGTGAAAAGCTTAGAAGGCCAATATAAAGAGTGTTCCTCCATAAATTGTGTATATCTAAAAAAGAGAGTGGAATGCAATACACATATCCAATGGTAAATACTTGGAGGAAGACAAACTATATTGAGGCCCAAAGATTGCAAAAGAATGATATGCCACAAAGACATAACAAAGAGAGAAACAAGAAATCAAGAAATCAAAAGATACCAATTGAAGCAAGCAATCAAAGGATATCAATTGAACCAACTAGACCAAAGATCCGATGAGCCACATGAATGAAGGATATTATGATATGAGCAAAGGAGTATTCTAAATAAGCTAGAGAAGCTCCCCATGATTTGTGCACACATAATAATTTTTGTATTTGGATACAAAGTGCATAAAATAGGACCATAGATCCCCCAAAATCAATAGAAACAAACAACAAGTGCAAGTGAGCATAAAGGAAACTAAGCCTAGCACTTGCAACAAACACATGGTTGAGCAACATGTAAAAGAGGCAACTTAAGAATAGGCTCAACCAAAATGATGTGTGTGAGTCATGGCAAAGCACATGAGAAGACTAATATACGGATGAGCATAAGCATCAACATAGTCTCGAATGAATGAGATACACGGTGCAAAGCCTTTCATTCTCACACACAACTAAGCAAATGGGTTCGCAAGAACACTAAATATGCTAAATGAATAACCGACACTTGTGACAACCCAAGGTGAAGATAGAAAGCATAAGCATCATCAAGACAAGGGATACCAATTAAGATGGCAAAAGCCTCGTCAAGACAAGCATGAGGAAAATAATCTTCACCACACAAGAGTGCATCAAGATGCAATGAGATAAGACACGCACTCAAGGCAAAAGCTTTCATGGAGCCACCAAAGAAATAACATAAGAAAGACAAGGTGGACGTGAAAGAAAGGATATCATCTAGAGATGTAATTTCTCTCAAGTGTATAAGGGTCTAGGTAGACGAAATCATGACGATATATATCTACAAATAAGGATGTACACCCAAAATAGTTACAACACGAAGGAACAAGATATCCAAAAGGAAGTCATACATATACCAATAAGATATGTGCTTGGAAGCATAGCCCAAGGCTAGATATGGTCTTATTGTATATAAATGAATTCCTACCACACAACCATCAAAGACATCACAACTAGCAACAAGAGATCATTGTTGGGATGCTTTGAGAAAGGAAACAAGTATCACAAGAAAGAAAGAATAACATGCCATGATACAATCTACACACGATTGATGCAATAATGTGTGCATGTAGTAGAAGATGATACTTGTTACCAAGATAGCATTGGAAGGATGTAGTAGATACCAATTGAAGGTAGAAAGTAGTTCATTGATCATCCTAGCTTGACTCCAATAAGCACATGGTGACAACACCTTCCTTTTGAATGAGCTGAGTATCCAATGCATCTCCAATTGTTCCTAGAACAACAACACAAACAAAATGGTACCCAAACTCATTGGGACCAAAGAGTTAGAGAACCAACAATACATAGGACAAACTCCACATAGATGTGTGCATATAGATATGAAAATGAATCTCATGCACATCTCATCCAATTTGAGACTTGGTGGAGTTTCCCCTATATATTGGGTCAAGGAAAGAAAACATGCCAAAGGAACTACATGAAGTTAAAATGCATGCTCAAGACTTTCAAGAACCGATACCAAAATAAAAGGAAAAACCAAGTGAAAAGGATACCAAATGGAGAAATCATCACTTGGGATATCATTAAAAGATACATCCAGGAATGAGATATCCATTGGAACACACAAAAAAATATGCCAAACTCCCAAAGGAGAGGATGGTTCCAAACAAATCAAGCTCTCTACAAAGTTTCATGTTGGCACAAAGTACCAAAAGAAACGACTTGCCATCCACCAACACACACTTAATATGGATCACAAGATGAGTGTTTTATAGAAAATAGGATAACTCCCCCAAGACTACTGCATTATAGAGAATTTGCATTTGAATACAAAATGCACAAGGTGGGATCACCACTTTCACTATATCTAGAAAACACTAAACAAGACCAAGAAAATAACAAGATCCACAAGTGATATGAAAAACAATGGGAGTTGACACAATCCTAGGCACGAGATAAGGCAAATAAAAGCAAAGGCCAATGTAAAGATGATCAATAATTCGTACCACACATAAGTGAGTACCAATTGTCATAAGACAAAAAGTATTTGGAAATAATTCCTGTTGGTAGATAGCAAGGATATCCAACATCATCTTCACACCAAACACAAGCAAATTGTAACTTGTAGAGCTAACATGCCACCTAGGAACAAGCTAATCTACAATATCAACACTAGGTGACAAAATCTCAAATGTACACATTTTCTAGGCTAGTAGTATACATAGCATATTACTCCCCATAATGTGATACCAATGAAGAAAACTTAACAAGAGGCAATAAGAGGATCCAACAAGAGATAATTAATGGACAATTTAGAATTTGAATTTCTCATGAGAAGACATACCACATAGCAACTAGATAATCTTGAAATATCAATACTAGATTGTATTACTCATGTACACACATTTATAGGATTGTGAGGTGCACAAAGCACATCACTCCCCCATAATGGGATATTCCATTAATCTCTCACAAGAGCCAACTAAGAAATAAACAAGATGCAAAAGGCTCAATGCATGAACACACATACATGATGCGCAAACCAACACACACATACTTGATTTCTCAAGATAACCAAGTTGGAAGCACAACATATACAAACACATGCAAGGAACAAAACCAAAACATGCAAGTGGGCAAGTAACTTTCAATGTAAACAATTTAAGTACAAGTTACCGCAAGGAGGCACATTGGATATAAGATATAAGCTTGATGATTCAATTGACTTGGATTGAGGCAATAAGAGTGAGGAAGTCCCCTTAATTCTTCATAATGTAGCCAAGTGTCCAATGCCCTCCAACAACACCTATTGATCAAGTTTGAGCTAGTTGGTCCCCAACCAAGTTGGGTCCTAATAGGTTAGTCACAATAGGCTTGGCTACCCAAATGGTTCTTTGCTTCAAACCACTTTGAGTACCAACAAACTTGGCAAACACATTGCCAACCTTATCCTTCCCAATATAATAGACATCATCAATGATAATTGGGTTGGATGAGGTACCATTTGTGCATGAAGAAGCGACGTGACCTTTTTCACGACATAGGTAGCAACGTCTACTCTTTACTTTCTTCTCACTTGATTTCTCAACTTGAGATTGAGAATGAGAGTGCACTTGTGCCCGCTTCCCTTGTTGCTTGTCACTAATGGCCTTCTTCTTCAAAGGGCAAGATCTAACATGATGCCCTTCAATTTTGCACTTGAAGCAAATGATCTGGGCCAAATTCTTGACTAGTTTTTGGCCCTTCTTCTTGTTGCTCTTGGACTTACTATTCTTATTGGAGTTGAATCCAAGTCCACCTTTGTCATTGGTGGATTTTTGCAGACTCAAGATATTGTTGAGTGTGGCCTTCCCTTCATGACACTTTTCCAAGTCTTTCTTCAAAGAAGTGACTTGGGCCTTGAGCTCTTTGATTTCCTCTACATGGTTAGTCTCAACACAAGTACTAGAGAAAGTATAAGCTTCATCGTTTGAGCAACAAGGCAAGGAAAGCAATTCATCACAAGATGTACCAACATTGTGAGTAGATGAATTACAAGGACTAGCACATGGCAATATAGCACTTTGACTAGATGTAGTGCTAGTATCCACATGAGGCTCACTAGATGTTACCTTAGCAAGCATGGCCTCATGAGCTATCTTTAGCACATTATGGGATACTAGAAGATCATCATGAGAGTTTGAGAGCTTTTCATGACTTTCTTCCAATTTCCCATATTTGCTAGATAGCAACTCAATTTGAGCCCGTAGCTCAACATTCTCCTTCAATATGGATCCTTCACAAGAGATAGAGTTAGTAGCACAAGCATCATCATTAGCAACAAGAGGAGAAGACAACTTGGCAATCTCTTTTGAATATGAAGCTTTAAGTTGAGCATGAGACTCGGTGAGTTTGATGAGCTCACTCTTAATGACCCTTGAGCCATTTTCGAGGTGCTCAAAGTCCTCAAGGAGTTTAGCATGCGCAACTTCAAGCTCCTCATTTTTAGTTTCAAAATCATTGGCCACCTCAAGAGCTCTATCATGAGATTCCCTTACTCTAGATAATTCTAGAGCAAAAGTCTCCTCAAGATATTCCTTGGTGGTTTGTTCAAGTTCAAGATCTTGAGAGAGGTCCGCAATCTCATTAGCGTAATCACGCTCATGACCTTCCATTTTCTCAATGGTGACCTCATGCTCCTAGAGATGAGATTCCAACTCCTCATTATATTTCTTGCCCTCAATGGCAATGGACATAATTTCCATGAAGTTGGAACGAGCAATTTTATTTTTATGAAGAGCTTTAAAAATTATTTTCCCCCTTAATTTTTAAGGAGGCAACATTATCATTCCCTTCATCATAATCAACATCATCATTATTCTTGCCATCATCAATATCATCACAAGATATATTGGGATTCAAAGTGGGAGATACCTTTGAGGCCTTGGCCATAAGGCAAAATGCAATAGATGATGATGTAGGATCCCTTGAAGCACCATTCAAGACCACATCTTGTTCCATGGAGTGTTGAGTTTCCTCTACATTGTTAGCACAACAACTCGAGGAAATAGATACATTTTTATCATGGCAACAAGACATAGCAAGCATATCATCTTGATATTTGAGCAAGCAATTTCTACATGATATGCAAGGACTACCAACACGAGCATGTGAAACATGTAAGGTGCTCGAAGTGTTAAAGTCCAAAGAAGGACCATTGCAATAAGATAGTGATGAAGAATCACCAAGAACAAGCACACTATCATCATTGCAATGACCACCACTACTCACCCTAGCATTACCTTGTGGCAATCCACATGTAGGTGAAGTAGAAGAAGTTGAGAAAGCAACACGGCAGGAGGAGGAGGGAGAACAATCATCCCCACAAATCTTGGACACACCATATTTATCTTGAAGCTTTGTCCATAACTCATGAGCATCCTGGAACAGCATGAGTTGAAATATAACTACATTGCTCAAAGCATCGAAAAGCACATTAGAAGCTTGAGCATTGAGATAAGAGTTTTTCTCATCCTCTAAAGATAATCTTTGGGGATCCTTTGGAGGAGAAAAACCCATATCTACAATTCGCTCTAAATTTGGGTCCATGACCCTAAAGAGGTTAAGCATGTGAATTACCCAAACATCAAAATTTGTGCCATCGAAACTAAGAGTGTTAGAGAATCCTAATCCCCTAGTCGACATCTTTACTCTCTAGGCGGTTAAGCCTAAAAAAGAGAGACGAGGCTCTGATACCAATTGAAAGATCGAGGATGTCGCCTAGAGGGGGGGTGAATAGGCGCTTTAAAATAATTACGGTTAAGGCTTGAACAAATGCGGAATAAACCTAGCGGTTAATCTGTCAAGCACAAAACCTAAAACAACTAGGCTCACCTATGTGCACCAACAACTTATGATAAGCAAGATAAGCAACTATGTGATAGCAAGATATATGACAAAGAAAAATATGGCTATCACAAAGTAAAGTGCATAAGTAAAGGGCTCGGGTAAGAGATAACCGAGGCACGCGGAGACGACGATGTATCCCGAAGTTAACACCCTTGCGGATGCTAATCTCCGTTTGGAGCGGTGTGGAGGCACAATGCTCCCCAAGAAGCCACTAGGGCCACCGCAATCTCCTCACGCCCTCGCACAATGCAAGATGCCGTGATTACACTAAGGGACCCTTGAGGGCGGTCACCGAACCCGTACAAATGGCGACTGAGGGAGTCCTGGATTAGGGGGTGTCCGGATGGCCGGACTATGACCTTTGGCCGGACTCCCGGACTATGAAGATACAAGATTGAAGACTTCGTCCCGTGTCTGGATAGGACTTTCCTTGGCGTGGAAGGCAAGCTTGGCGATACGATATGTAGATCTCCTACCAATATAACCGACTCTGTAACCCTAACCCTCTCCGGTGTCTATATAAACCGGAGGGTTTTAGTCCGTAGGACGAACAACAATCATACCATAGGCTAGCTTCTAGGGTTTAGCCTCTCTGATCTTGTGGTAAATCAACTCTTGTACTACCCATATAATCAATATTAATCAAGCAAGAGTAGGGTTTTACCTCCATCGAGAGGGCCCGAACCTGGGTAAAAACATCGTGTCCCTTGTCTCCTGTTACCATCCGCCTAGACGCACAGTTCGGGACCCCCTACCCGAGATCCGTCGGTTTTGACACCGACATTGGTGCTTTCATTGAGAGTTCCTCTGTGTCGTCACCGTCAGGAAGGATGCCGCACCCCGTCTTTAAAGACGGCGTTGTTGCTAAAGGAGCTTTGGCTGTCGGCCAAACTCTCCGGCTAGGCAGTTTTTTGATGACCGCCTGTTCGGCCGCCGCGCCGACGATGACCTCTCGGGTCATCAAAAGCAATCTTCACATCAGCTCGGAACTTGCCGAGCAGTTAGATCCGATGGAGCTCTCTTTCCTAAACGAGCTCTTGGATCGCATCGCCGCCCTGGGAGTCGCTACAGATTACTGCCAGATTGGGCTTAAACCCGATCAGAGAGAGATTGACTCTCCCCAGGTCACCCACCACGTTGAAGTGGTGGAGGAACAATGCGGCGAATCTTCACCCATCCTAAGGACCAGATGTGTCCGGATTCTTGATCCCTCCAAGCCGGACATCTGCGGAGGGGAGGACGTTGCCGAAGCCCTGAACCTAAAGTCAGGCAGCAGGCCTGATTCATTGTATAACATCCAAGAAAGCAAGCTTCCAAGTTCGGAAAATTTCTTGGCCCCTGAGTCTTAGATCGGGTGAGGTTTCGAATTTAAATCCACCCGCCCACCCAAATCTAAGGGATCTATCCCAAATTCGGCAAGAGCCCAGGGAAACAGTACACCACTACTGGGCCAGATTCCTCCTGGTTATGAACAGGATAAAGGACTGCCGTGAGAAGGACGCAATTTCATTCTTCTGTAACAACTGCATGGACATCGGAATCCTCAACGCCATAAGTCGCCGCGAAATTACACGCTTCGCCGACTTGACATCCATAGTATGAAAGTACTATGCAACAGAAAGCGTTCGGAAAACCAAAACAAAATTCTGGGACAATCCGACCCCGAATACAATCTCAGTCCGGAACAAAAGGGCGCATTATCGCCAGGCACCTAGGCCAAAGAGCAAAAAACAAAAACCCTCTATAGGGTATGGAACCGTACTGGAGGGATGGCTCAATGGACCCTGTAAAATTCATAATACAGAGGGCGTCACACCAACTCATAGCCTTAGAGCATGTTGGATACTCCGGCAGGTGACCAGAAGTGGCGAGGAGCTTTTAACTCCAGAATCCGGAGAGCACCACCCCAGAAACGCCAGTATGGTGTCAACAGTCTTCGAGACTTTCGCATCAAACAATGCGAGGAAATGAACGCTCCGCAGCCTTACCAAAGTCTACCAAGTAGCGACAATAAACCCATGGGGTGACACGGCTATTACCTTTAGTGCCAGTGACGAACCTAAATTCCGGACAGCCTGAGCACCAGCGGCACTGGTCCTCAGTCCGATAGTGGACAGCTTCCGGCTTACAAAGGTACTCATGGACGATGGCAGTAGATTGAACCTCATCTATGAGGAAACCCTGCAAAAAATGGAAATAGACTGGAGCCGCATGGAGCAAAGCAACACAACCTTTAGAGGAATAATCCCCAACCAGGAAGCGTGCTGCTCAGGAAAAATCACACTGGACGTGGTGTTCGGCATGCCAGATAACTACAGATCCGAGGAGGTCACATTTCAAGTAGCCCCGTTCAGCAGCGGATACCACGCTCTGTTAGGGCGAGAAGCATTCACAATTTTTCAAGCTATACCCCATTACGGGTACATGAAGCTCAAAATGCCCGGACCCAACAGAATAATCACTCTTGCTAGTGATCCGGACACAGCGCTCCGCGCCGAAAACAAGACAGCCGCACTGGCCCTCGAGGCATTATCCGAAGCCCTGGCGGCCGAGGAACTAACTGTGTTGCGCTCCACGGTGGACAGGGACGACGTGATACTCGACAAAAGATCCAAGTCCACCTCCTTCAAGCCGGCAGACGAAATAGTCAAGTTCCAAGTCCATCCAACGGACACTACAAAAACGGCCTCCATCGGGACACAACTAAACCCCGATGTTGACGCCGCACTCAGAGAATTCCTACGAGAAAATTGGGACATTTTTGCCTGGCACCCTTCAGACATGCCAGGAATCCCATGCAGGCTGGCCGAGCACAGCCTGAACATCCTAAAAGGATTCAAGCCCGTTAAGCAGACTCTTCGGCGTTTCTCCGAACCTAAGAGACAAGCCATGGGAGAGGAGCTAGCCAAACTACTGGAAGCCAGATTCATTAGAGATATAAAACATCCGGACTGGCTAGCAAACCTGGTAATGGTACCAAAGAAGGACAAATCCTGGCGCCTATGCGTCGATTTCAAAGACCTAAATAAGGCCTGCCCAAAGGATCCCTTCCCCCTCCCCCGCATCGATCAAATCATCGATGCCACTGCAGGACACGATTCATTGTGTTTCCTCGATGCATACTCTGGCTACCACCAAATCAAGATGGCAGAGTCAGACCAAGCCGCAACGGCATTCATCACCCCCATACGGCCCATTCTGCTTCAACACAATGCCCTTCGGGCTCAAAAACGCCGGCGCAACATATCAGCGCATGATTCGGACATGTTTGGCCAACCAGATCGGCAAAACGGTTGAAGCGTACGTGGATGACGTGGTCGCCAAAACCAAACACGTCGAAACTCTAATAGACGACTTGAGGCTCACGTTCGATAACCTCCGAACATATGACATTAGGCTCAACCCGGAAAAATGCGTTTTCGGCGTACCAGCCGGAAAGCTGTTGGACTTCATCGTATCCGGTAGAGGAATTGAAGCAAAACCAGCCAAGATCCGAGCTCTGTCTCAATTGGATATTCCAAAAGATCTCAAGCAAATACAAAAAATGACTGGATGCGTGGCGGCCCTAAGCCGCTTCATCTCCCGCTTGGGGGAAAAGGCATTACCCCTTTACCGCCTCCTCCGGTGCACCGAACACTTCAAGTGGACGGACGCCGCCACGGCCGGACTCAAAGAAACAAAAGCCATACTAGCAACAAACCATGTCCTGGCCGCGCCTCACATCGGTGAACCAATGTTGTTATACATCGCGGCAACTCACCAAGTTGTAAGCGCAGTCCTCGTCGTCGAACGAGAAGCGGACGGACACAAATTCCCTGTCCAGAAACCAGTATACTACGTGTCCACTGTCCTCACTCCATGCAAGTCCCGGTACCCGCATTACCAAAAGATAGCATACGCAGTGTTCATGGCATCCCGGAAGCTACGACACTACTTTCAAGAGTGTTCGATAACAGTAGCCTCCAAAGTACCTCTTAACGATATCATAAACAACCGCGAAGCAACGGGCCGGATTGCCAAATGGGCCATTGAGCTCCTCCCGTTCGACATAACATACAAGGCACGGCGAGCCATCAAGTCGCAAGCCTTGGCCGACTTTGTCGCTGAATGGACCGAAGCCGAAGTCCCTAAAGAGTACGACACATATTCCAACTAGACCATGCACTTTGACGGCTCCAAAATGCTGGCGGGTCTGGGGGCTAGCGTCGTCTTGACGTCCCCAACAGGAGATACAGTTCAATATGTACTCCAGATAATGTATACGGACTCCAACAATGCAACCGAATACGAGGCCCTGCTACATGGCCTCCGGATGGCAGTCTCCATGGGCATTCAACGCCTAGAGGTGCGGGGGGATTCGAACCTCGCGATATCCCAAATAAACAGAGACTTTGATGCCAAAGATCCGAAAATGGCAGCTTATCGCAACGCCGTCCTAAATATGTCAGCTCGGTTCGAAGGGCTGGAATTCCACCATATAGCCTGGGAAAATAATCAGGCAGCAGACGTCCTGGCACGCATCAGCGCAAAGCACGATGCAGTCCCCCCCCCAACATTTTCCTGGAAAGGCTATTCAAGCCATCCGTACAGTGGGAAGGGGAATCCGGAAATCACAATCCGGACCTGGCCGCATCACCTGACCCCGAACACCCTGACACAACTGAAGACTCCGTCAATGAAGTCACACCCTCAGCCCACGTAATAATGGCAATAATTGCCCCGTGGACAGAACCATTCTTATCCTACTTAACTAGACAGGAACTTCCCGAGGACCAAAATAAGGCACGCTGCATAGTGCGGCGATCTAAAGCCTATGAAGTCCACGAAGGAGAGCTTTATAAGAAAAGCACCACCGGAGTCCTTCAAAGATGTATCTCCGAAGAGGAAGGAGGAACCTTCTGGCTGAAATTCACGCCGGACTCGGCGGGCACCACGCCGCAGCCCGAGCCCTTGTGAGCAAGGCCTTTCATACCGGATTTTATTGGCCGTCGGCCCGGGCAGACGCTCAGGACTTAGTCCAGCGATGCGTCGGTTGCCAATTATTCGCTAATCAAAGCCACATGCCGCCTACCGCCCTACAAACCATACCCATTACCTGGCCTTTTGCGGTCTGGGGGCTTGACATGGTTGGACCCCTTAAAGGAGGAACCCACAAGCAAAAATATCTACTGGTCATGGTGGACAAATTCACCAAATGGATAGAGGCCAAGCCTGTAAAGACGGCCGAATCCGGACCGGTGATAGACTTCATATCCGGGGTTGTACACCATTACGGCGTCCCCCACAGCATCATCACTGACAACGGCACAAACTTTACGGCCGACGAAGTTAAACTCTGGTGCAAAAACATGGGCATTAAGCTCGATTACGCTTCAGTCTATCACCCACAAACTAACGGTCAAGTCGAGTGAGCCAACGGTCTCATCATGAGCGGCATCAAACCCAGACTAGTGCGATCCCTCAAGGAATCTAACACGCACTGGGTAGAGGAGCTTGACTCCATACTCTAGGGCTGCGGACCATGCCGAATCGCACTACCGGATTCACACCATTTTTTATGGTATACGGCGCAGAGGCAGTCCTACCCTGCGACATAATTCATGACTCACCTCGCATGCGCATGTACGAAGAAAGAGAAGCCGAGCTCGATTGGCAGGACAGCTTGGACGCATTGGAGGAGGAGCGCGACGTGGCAAAAGTCCGTTCCGCATTCTATCAACAACAGGCTCGAAGACATCAAAGCAGAGAAGTACGGGCCAAAACTTATAACGTTGGCGAACTAGTTCTACGCCTGCCGGACAAGAAAAAGGACAAACTAAAGCCCAAATGGGCGGGTCCCTTCATAACCGACCAAGTCCTGACTGGTGGAGCGTACCATCTGCGAAACGCATCGGACAACCGACTCGAGCCGAACCCATGGAACGCAGCACGCCTACGAAGATTCTATGCCTAGCGCCGGACTCTGTGTTCGGCTCCTTCCTCTGTCCCTTTTTTTATTTATTTCAAATTAGCTGCCTAGTATTTCTCTCCTTCTCCCTCCCTTTTTTCTCCCAAGCCTTTAGGGGCTTACCTGCGCGTTGTTCGCACATACTTGACGCGCCACCCGCGCTCATTATACCTGGGGGCTTCTTTATTAGAAGTTTATATAAACGGGCCTCATGCCCAAAACATGTGTGACACTTCTGCATGAACCTTTTATACACCATTATATGCATCGATATGACTTAAGTTTTGGCCAAGCTGGGTTGCCTGGCTCCTGTGCTTACCCCTACGTTCCCGTTTGTTCGGCTAGGTGGTAAAGGGAGCACCTCTGCGATTGTTACTGCCGGGTCAGCCGGATGTGTACCTCAGACTGGGTGAAGCCGAAAGCTAGCGTTCTTAAGGGAATATTCGGTCGGTGAACTAAAAGATGATTTTTCACTTGTTTATTTATCTGCCCCCAGAGGCTTTTCTGCTTTCTTTTCACAGTCCGGACATGCACTTTAGGGCATGCCTCCCAGGGAAAGGAACCCCTAACGGAACTATTCTCCCTGGAAGATGTTTCTTACTAACCATGTAATATAACATAACTAGTTGGGCACTTGTCTGCTAAAGCACTTATGACCCCTACGCCTGGTCTCCATGCATGCCCCAGTTCTTACATAACCGAGAGGGTATTCGGACACACTCCGGACTATCAGGTCCAGAGGTTGAAGCGAAAAGGTCCGCAATGACAAACGATCTACAATCCGGCTAGAAGGCATTTTACATGTCATTTTAAATTACATACTCAATTTGACTAGGTATATTCTTCTTCAATACCATCCAACAGGCTGTCTAATTTACAGTCCTGTTGGGAATACTTGGCAGCCAACTCTACCTGGCCATACACCAAACTGACAGGGATCTCCTTCCCGTCGGGCTCCACAGGGCCGACCTCGGCCATGTGGTTCAGGTCAGCCTTCATGTACCGAGTCTTCACCATGGCCCAGGCCTCCCTGACACCTTGATGGCAGACCGATATCTTCCATAACCGGAAGCGCTGCCGCACTCCCTTCAGCTTCTCTGCAAGCTCTCCAAGGCCTTCTGGCATGGAGAGGGATGGCCACATAGCCTGGACGATGCCTTGCATCGCCTGCCGAACTCGTTCGTGCAGTTGCAACAGCTCGGGAAGAAGGTCCCCCGCTAAATCGGGCATTTCCTCCGCAGGACGACCTGTCAGCATATCTACAGACATAGCTCTGTCAATCGACTTCCTCGCCGAACTCTTTTTTCGAAGATTCGTTCAAGCACTTACTAAAAATGCCGCGTCGAAGTCGCCGATTCTCCTTTACGGAATCAGACAGCTGAGCACGAACATCCTTTACTTCCTCGCCCAGCTGGGTATTGGCGTCTTGAAGCTTGTTCTTCTCTTGCCTCACCCTCGTCAGCATGCTCTTGCCGGCCTTTAACTAGCGTAGGAGTTGTTGCTTGTCTGGATTCACTCCGGCCCCATCTGCACTGTTATTGTCAGAATTGCACACATGCCGCACTTCACAACAGAATTATCTTTCGAAGCATATATTACCTGAGGGGGTCCCCTTGGCATTCTCTGAAGCGGCCAGTGCGGCCTCAAGTTGGGCCTTGCACCCTTCCAGCTCCTGGGACAGTTGCGTATTCTTTTTTGTAAGATCCTACATAACGTATGATCCTTAAATCAGTTATCTTAACTGTTTCAAGTCTTGGGGGCTACTGACATATATGACCATCAGATTTACTCACCCGTATGTCTTTCACATACTGCTCTGTGGCTCTGGCTAGACCATTTTGAGCGGCACGGAGGTACGCATCTCCCGTATTAAAGGCATCCAACGCCTCTTGGGAAAAACATGCGTCACGAAGAACAGTCCGGCGACGCCTGTGGTTCATGGCACTCTCCACCTCTGAATTGGTGGTAGATAGCCCATCCGCGTCCTCTGTCGGAGGAACGTCCGGTGCGCACCCCGTGTTCGCCTCCGCTTCCGGACCCGGCCTTGAAGCCTAGCCGGTGGATATAGTCCGGCGGGCGCTCTTCTTCTTGAGGAGAGCATGAGCGTTAGTGTGACTTGAGGGCATAAACCCTAGGCGTTAAAATTGCACGCCGCACCGTTGCGCCAGAATCTCGATCTGGTCCGCACTTCATTTTAGCCCGCCTGGCTTCAACGACCCTTGTTGGCTACCCACCGCGGGCTCGGCCCTCCGCCTCAAGGATTTCCCCTGCAAAATGAAACATTATTGGTTTACGGCAATCAAAATAAGGCATGGATGGATCCTCTTGAAAGTACTGGGACTTCGGTCTCGGTTACCTTTGAGGCCGAAGTAGTCCGGGATAGTCGGCCGTAATGGCCACTAAGGTATTGTCCTTACTCAATTGATGAAACACCCCCATCAATTAGCTCCACACATAAGTCCGGGTCCTCTTGGGAGTCCGGATCGAGGGACCGTTCCGGGTCCTCGGGTTGTGGAGGAGGGTTGTTTATCTCCTTCACAGTCTGGCGCAGCTCCTGCGTTAAAATTGCTAGACTAAGTACTCCATTATGGGAATTTGAAAACAGGTAGGCAAGTGAAAATGTTCGCTCACCCAGCTTGGAGGACTGTACATGGAGAATCCGCCCCGTGGGTTGACACGGAGGAATTCCTCTTCTTCTCCCTTGTACAAAGCAGATAAGATCTTCGTTAGAGTGGCAACCGAATCCGGCCCCTTGCGACCGCACCGGGTGGCGTCGTCCTCCCTGTTGAAATCCCACATGGGGTGGCCTCTATACTGAAGCGGCTGCACCCCCCGCATAATGCATGTGGCCATGACCTCGATCATGGTCAGTCCGGAATGACCAACAACCTTATCCGACTCATCAGGTAAAGGACGTCCTTGTCAGTTTCCCTCTGAGGGTTCCGTGGGCGCCAGCTCAGGCGTTTCTTCAACGGAGCGTTATTGAACTCAGGGAGGCCGATCCGTACAGGGTCCGGCAGGGGGATGTCGTCCATATAAAACCATTCCGAAGGCTAGTCCTCGGACGCCTTATTTGGGGTTCCGGATAGATATCCGGTCCCGGCGATGCACCATAGTTCGGCTCCGCCCGCTTGATAAATTGACCCCTCCTAAGAGCGGGGCACAAGGAAGAACAACCTCTTCCATAGCGCGAAATGGGCCTCAATGCCCAAAAACAGCTCGCAGAGGGCCACGAAGCCCATAATATGCAGTACGGAGGTAGGCGTGAGGTTGTGTAGTTGGAGGCCGTAAAACTCCAGTAGCCCTCAGAGAAACGGATGAATTGGAAAGCCGAGTCCTCTTATTAAATAAGGGACTAGGCATACCCGCTCTCCTTGGGAGGGATTGGGGACGCTCTCCGCCTGCTCTCCGCCGCTATAGGTGGCAATCCCGGCTCGAACTGGGACCATATATGCTGGGGCAAGGAGCCCCTTGGATTGAAGCACTACTACCTTGCTATGCGGGACGGAACACCGCTCCCAATCTCTGGTCCAAGGGCTGGAGAGGCGAGAGGAGGAGCTGGTTCGACCGGCCATGGTGGAATGGATCTTTGTCGACAGCGCTCTGATGAATACTCGCGGAGGGAAGGTGGTGTGAATTGGATCTAAATCCCCGTCTCTTTTATGGGCGGCTCATTACGCGACTGGGGGGGGGGTAAATGAAAAAAACCTGGCTTTTCGCATTCGTTTGACATGTGGAAGATGGTCATTATTGGGCACAGAAGCCGAGGAGAGAAGCACGCACTAGAAGCCGTACACTATCCGACAAGTACATGGAATTTGGAGAAGAACCCGCCTTGCAATGTCGAAGACAAAGTTGCGCGCCGGACTTATCGGCATTGAAGCCTGGTTCGGGGGCTACTGAGGGAGTCCTAGATTAGGGGGTGTCCGGATGGCTGGACTATGACCTTTGGCCAGACTCCCGGACTATGAAGATACAAGATTGAAGACTTCGTCCCGTGTCCGGATAGGACTTTCCTTAGCATGGAAGGCAAGCTTGGCGATACGATATGTAGATCTCCTACCAATGTAACCGACTCTGTGTAACCCTAACCCTCTCCGGTGTCTATATAAACCAGAGGGTTTTAGTCCGTAGGACGAACAACAATCATACCATAGGCTAGCTTCTAGGGTTTAGCCTCTCTGATCTCGTGGTAGATCAACTCTTGTACTACCCATATCATCAATATTAATCAAGCAGGAGTAGGGTTTTACCTCCATCGAGAGGGCCCGAACCTGGGTAAAA
Organism: Triticum dicoccoides; assembly: GCF_002162155.2. Taxonomy (NCBI): domain Eukaryota; kingdom Viridiplantae; phylum Streptophyta; class Magnoliopsida; order Poales; family Poaceae; genus Triticum; species Triticum dicoccoides. The sequence goes on from NC_041393.1 coordinate 664,487,895, forward strand.
ACATCGTGTCCCTTGTCTCCTGTTACCATCCGCCTAGACGCACAGTTCGGGACCCCCTACCCGAGATCCGCCAGTTTTGACACTGACAGTGACCCTTGGGGGGCAGTCACCGAACCCGTACACTTTGGCAACCCTTGGGGGCGGTCACCGGTACCCGTCAAATTGCTCGGGGCGATCTCCACAACCAAATTGGAGACCCCGACGCTTGCCCAGAGCTTTACACCACAATGATTGAGCTCCAAACACCACCAACCGTCTAGGGCGCCAAGGCACCCAAGAGGAACAAGCTCTAGGGTGTCCAAACACCCAAGAGTAACAAGCTCAAGGGTACCAAGCACCCAAGAGTAATAAGCTTCTCAACTTGTAACTTCCACGTATCATGTGGAGCACTCAAACCGATGCACCAAATGCAATGGCAAGGGCACACGGAGTGCCTAAATCCTTCTTTCTCAAATCCCACCGAAGCAACTAATGCTAGGGAGGAAGATGAGAGGAAGAACAAGAAGGAGAACACTAAGAACTCCAAGATCTAGATCCAATGGGTTCCCCTCACATAGAGGAGAAAGTGATTGATGGAAATGTGGATCTAGATCTCCTCTCTCTTTTACCTCAAAAACTAGCAAGAATCCATGGAGGGATTGAGAGTTAGCAAGCTTGAAGAAGGTCAACAATGGGGGAAGAAGACAAGCTCAAAGGATGAGGTTCAATGGGGATGAAGACTCCCTTTTATAGGTGGGGAAAAATCCAATTGTTATGCTCACAGCCCGCAGAGAGCGGTACTACCGCTCCAAGGAGCAGTACTACCGCTAGGGCGGTAGTACCCCTTCGAAACACAACAGCAAGGAGGCAAAAAGGCTAGAAGAACCATCGGAGCGGTAGTACCGCTTGATCTCACGGTACTACCGCTAGGGGTAGCGATACTACTGCTAAGGGTAGCGGTACTACTGCTTGCGAGCGGTACTAAAAAATTACATCCGGGCCTACCACCGCAGGACTTGGGACGAGTTTTTGGTCCGGAGCGGTACTACCGCTGTAGGAGTCGCGGTAGTACCGCTCTGGAGCGGTAGTAAAAAAATTACATCCGCTCCAATTCGCGGTAGTACCACTGCAGCCTTTTCAAAACAACAAAACTGCCACAACTTTTGCAAACGGACTCCGAATTCAATGAAAGAAAGTTTGTTGGAAAGCTAGCAACAAGGGCTAACACAATCTTGAAAGAAAATGGTGAGAACCCTTCCTCGGATAAGACCGGTAAAACCTCCAACACCGAAAACATCATAGAAGACGCATGTGAACTCCGTTTTCGATGAACTCAAGCTTGTCATCAAGATGACCATAAGCTCTAAGACTCACAAAGAGAACCAAACAAGAACCAAGAAATAAGATGCAAGGATGCAATGGTTTGAGCTCTCTACTAACGATATGATCAAGCTACCAACTTGAGAGCCCCCCTTGATAGTACGGCAAGCGATCCTATAACCCTGTCTCCCAACTACCACCATGAGGCCAGTAAAATAGAAAACCTATCAAGGGAAAACCTTTGCCTTGCACATGGTCTACTTGAGCTAGATGATGACGATCTTGACTTGATACGTCTCCAATGCATCTATAATTTATGAAGCATTCATGCTATTTTATTATCTGTTTTGAATGATTACGGGCTTTATTATTCACTTTTACATTACTTTTGGGACTAACCTATTAACCAGAGGCCCAGCCCATATTGTTGTTTTATTGTCTATTTCAGTATTTTGAAGAAAAGGAATATCAAACGGAGTCCAAAAGGAATGAAACTTTCGGTAGCATTATTTTTTGGAAGAATATCACCCAAGAGACTTGGAATTCACGTCAGAAGAGCCTCGAGGAGGCCAGGAGATAGGAGAGCATGCCCCCCCCCCTACTGGGCGCTCCCCCTGTCTCGTGGGCCCCTCGAGCACCTCCCAATCGACTTCTTTCGCCTATATAGTCCCATGTACCCTAAAAACATCCAGGGAGAAGATAGATCGGGAGTTCCGCCGCCGCAAGCCTCTGTAGCCACCAAAAACCTCTCGAGAGCCCGTTCCGGCACCCTGCCGGAGGGGGAACCCATCACCAGTGGCCATCTTCATCATCCCGGCGCAATCCATGACGAGGAGGGAGTAGTTCATCCTCGAGGCTGAGGGTATGTACCAGTAGCTATGTGTTTGATATCTCTCTCTCTCTCTCTCTCATGTTCCCTCTATGGCACGATCTTGATGTATCACGAGCTTTGCTATTATAGTTGGATCTTATGATGTTTCTCCCCCTCTACTCTCTTGTGATGAATTGAGTTTCCCGCTTGAAGTTATCTTATCGGATTGAGTCTTTGATTTGAGAACACTTGATGTATGTATTGCCGTGTTTATCTGTGGTGACAATGGGATATCATGTGCCACTTGATGTATGTTTTGGTGACTAACTTGTGGGTTCCACCCATGAACCTATGCATAGGGGTTGGCACACGTTTTCTTGACTCTCCGGTAGAAACTTTGGGGCACTCTTTGAAGTACTTTGTGTTGGTTGGATGAATCTGAGATTGTGTGATGCATATCGTATAATCAGGCCCATGGATACTTGAGGTGACAATGGAGTATCTAGGTGACATTAGGGTTTTGGTTGATTTGTGTCTTAAGGTGTTATTCTAGTATGAACTCTATGATAGATTGAGCGGAAAGAATAGCTTTCTGTTATTTTACTACGAACTCTTGAATAGATAGAACAGAAAGGATAACTTTGAGGTGGTCTCGTACCCTACCATAATCTCTTCGTTTGTTCTCCGCTATTAGTGGCTTTGGAGTGACTCTTTGTTGCATGTTGAGGGATTGTTATATGATCTATCTATGTTATTATTGTTGAGAGAACTTGCACTAGTGAAAGTATGAACCTTAGGCCTTGTTTCCTACCATTGCAATACCGTTTACGCTCACTTTTATCGCTTGCTACCTTGCTGTTTTTATAATTTCAGATTACAAAAACCTTTATCTACCATCCATATTGCACTTGTATCACCATATCTTCGCCGAACTAGTGCACCTATACAATTTACCATTGTATTGGGTGTGTTGGGGACACAAGAGACTCTTTGTTATTTGGTTGCTGGGTTGTTTGAGAGAGACCATCTTCATCCTACGCCTCCCACGGATTGATAAACCTTAGGTCATCCACTTGAGGGAAATTTGCTACTGTCCTACAAACCTGTGCACTTGCAGGCCCAACAACGTCTACAAGAAGAAGGTTGTGTAGTAGACATCAAGCTCTTTTCTGGCGCCGTTGCCGGGGAAGCTAGGTAAGCGACACTCACACCCCGTCAACTAAGCTCTTTTCTGGCGCCGTTGACAGGGAGGTGAGTGCTTGAAGGTATATCTTTAGATCTTGCAATCGAATCTTTTTGTTTCTTGTTCTATCACTAGTTTATTTTATAAAAGAAAACTACAAAAAATGGAATTGAGTTTGTCTCATACGCTTTGTCTTTTTAATATCTTTCGTGAGTATGATGAAAAGGAAAATTGTGCTCAAGTGCTAGAAGAAGAAAACTATAGAATGTTTGACACTAAATCTTTGAATGATGAGCATGATTGCAATGTTGTTAGTATGATTTCCTTGAATATCCATGATGCTAATGATATGCAAAGCCACAAGCTTGGGGAAGCTATGTTTGATGAATAGGATATTTTTTGTCCCCCAAGTTTTGATGAGCAAATTTATTATGATGAAAGCATGCCTCCTATTTATGATGATTATATTAATGAAAGTGGGTTTGGAAGAGTGTCAACTTTAGGTAATGATCCCACTATTTTGGAGGACGTTGAATATTATGAAAGTGGATTTGGAAGAGTGTCAACTTTATTTAGTGATGATTCCACTATTTCGGAAGAGGTTCCAATTGATTATGAGAACAATGTTGCTATTTATGATGATTATTTTGATGACTTGTATGCTATTAAGAATAATGATAACCATGAAACTTGTCATCATGATTTTAGTTTTCAATTGGATTATGCTTCACATGATTATCATTTTGTTGAGTTTGCTCCCACTACTATTCATGAGAAGAAATTTGCTTATGTGGAGAGTAGTAAATTTTATATGCTTGTAGATCATGAAAAGAATTCTTTAGGTGCTAGTTATATTGTTGAATTCATTCATGATGCTACTGAAAATTATTATGAGGGAGGAACATATGCTTGTAGGAATTGCAATAATATCAAGTTTCCTCTCTATGTGTTAAATTTTTTGAAGCTATGCTTGTTTTGCCTTCCTATGCTAGTTGATTATTGTTCCCATAAGTTGTTTGCTCACAAAATCCCTATGCATAGGAAGTGGTTTAGACTTAAATGTGCTAGTCATATTCTTCATGATGCTCTCTTTATGTTTCAATTCTTATCTTTTATGTGAGCATCATTGCCATCATCATGCCTAGCTAAAAAGGCATTAAAGAAAAGCGCTTGTTGGGAGACAACCCAATATTTACCCTTACTGTTTTTGTGTGTCCACATGATTATGCTACTGTAATAATCATGCTTTATAGATTTTGTTTCAATAAAGGGCCAAGTAGAACCTTTGGGAAGACTTGGTGAAGTTTATGTGATCTTGCTGTAAAAAACAACAAAAACTTTTGTGCTCACAAGGTTAGCTGACATTGTTTACTAGAGAGTGATTTTAGGTTGATTCTTTTTTAAGATGATTAATAGACAAATTCCGCAGGTCCACCAATTTATTTCAGAATTTTTTGAGTTCCAGAAGTATACGTTTGATACAAATTACTACAGACTGTTCTGTTTTTGACAAATTCTGTTTTCTATGTGTTGTCCGCTTATTTTGATGAATCTATGAGTAGTATCGGAGGGTATGAACCATAGAGAAGTTATAATACAGTAGATATTACACCAATATGAATTTAGAATGAGTTCATTACAGTACCTAAGTGGTGGTTTTATTTTCTTATATTAACGGAGCTTACGAGTTTTGTTTTGAGTTTTGTGTGGTTGAAGTTTTCAAGTTTTGGGTAAAGATTCGATGGACTATGGAATAAGGAGTGGAAAGAGCCTAAGCTTGGGGATGCCCATGGCATCCCAAGGTAATATTCAAGGACAACCAAGAGCCTAAGCTTGGGGATGCCCCGGAAGGCATCCCCTCTTTCGTCTTCGTTCATCGGTAACTTTACTTGGAGCTATATTTTTATTCGCCACATGATATGTGTTTTGCTTGGAGCATCATTTTATTTTATTAGTTTTTGCTTGCTGTTATTTAGAATAATGTTTTGCATATTTATTTTCAATAAAAATGTCAAGGATAGCCTTTACCATGCTTATTTTGCAAGTATACATGTTGCTGTTTCAAAACAGAAAGTTTACCGCTGTTGCAAAAGTTCCCTAGAAAAGTCAGAGAATGGTATAATGTTGAAACTTTTTGCATATTAAGCTCTGATAAATTTATTACAGTGGGAATTTTCTCTAATAATTTTTGGAGTCAGGGAAGTATTGATACTCTTGCATTCTTTACAGACTGTACTGTTTGGCAGATTGCTGTTATGGTTGCATTTTTTGCATATGTTTGCTTGTTTAATGATTCTATTTGAGGATAGGAGTATTAAATATGCAGAGGAATTTAGTATGGAATGTTGAATAATAATTTTAGTGATTTGTCACAGTAGAAAATGATAAGGTTTTGCATTGGTTTATACTAACCTATCTCACAAGTTTTTGTTGAGTTTGTTGTGAATGAAGCTTTTGATAAAAAGAGAAACCATGATATGAGAGGAATTAAGGAGACACAAACTTTCAAACTTGGGGACACAAGATAATATTTCAAGAAGTCTCAAACATCTAAGCTTGGGGACGCCCCGGTAGGCATCCCACCTTTCTTCTTCAACAACTATCGGTTAGTATCGGTTGAACCTAAGTTTTCGCTTCTTCACATGAGTCGTGCTATCCTTACAATGCCATTTTATTTTGTTTTGCTTGCTGTTTGAATAAGATACCAAGATCTGAAATTCTTAAATGAGACAGAGTATTCATATAGTTACATAATTATTTAGCTACTCATTGATCTTTACTTATATCTTTTTGGAGTAGTTTGTCATTTACTCGTGTGCTTCACTTATATCCTATGAGTAAATGGTTGAATGAGTTGAATGCCATAAATCTGAAATTTTATATGTTTCATTTGCTTATCCCATGGGGAGTAATGACTTCACATCTAATAAGTAGAGGTTGTAAATTTATTGAAGGTTAGCAAGTATTGTATTGGTCATTTGAACAATTCATGAAAGAATATTGAAGGAAGAGAGATTTCACATATACATATACTATCCTAGACATCTTTTATAATTGTGAGCACTCATTATGTATGACATGCTAAAGAGTTCATGTTGGACAAGGAAGACAACGTAATGGGTTATATTTTCTCACATCTCAGTTAAAGTATATTGTCATGGATCATTCAAACATGTTGAGCTTGCCTTTCCCCCTCATGCTAGCCAAAAATTCCTAGCACCAAGTAGAGATAATACTTGTGCTTCCAAATATCCTTAAACCCAGTTTTTGCCATGAGAGTCCACCATACCTACCTATGGACTGAGTAAGACCCTTCAAATAAGTTGTCATCGGTGCAAGCAATAAAAATTGCTCTCTAAATATGCATGACTTATTAGTGTGGAGAAAATAAGCTTTGTACGATCTTTTTATGGAAGCAATAAAAGTGACGGACTACATAATAAAGGTCCATATACAAGGGGCAATATAAAGTGACGTTCTTTCGCATTATGATTTTGTGTATGCAACCCTAAAAGCGCATGACAACCTCTGCTTCCCTCTGTGAAGGGTCTATCTTTTACTTTATGTCTTTTACTTTATGAAAGAATCAAGGTGATCTTCACCTTTCCCTTTTTCATTTTATCCTTTGGCAAGCACTTTGTGTTAGGGTGATCCTGATATATATATCCAATTGGATGTACGTTAGCATGAACTATTATTGTTGACATCACCCAAAGGTGAATACGTTTGGAGGCAACATTATAAGCCCATATCTTTCTCTGTGTCTGATTAAAACTTCATAACCACAAGTATTGCATGAGTGTTAGCAATTGTAGAAGACTATATGATAGTTGAGTATGTGACGTTTGCTAAATCAAAGCTCTGACATAGACCCTTCCTGAAAGTAAGATGAATTGCAATTGTTTGATGACTAAGAATGAAGTTTGCTAGTTTTCAAGAAAGTTTATGGTCTATGCTTTAACATGTGAATAGCTTGTTACTTGATCTTGAGAAGTTTTATGAGATGAACTACTGTTATGACATATAATGATGCTAGTAAAGGTGATTGAAATTATCATTGATCAAACTTGTGCACCTTCTAGCATTCACACATCATAAATTCTTTCTTTATCATTTACCTACTCGAGGACGAGTAGGAATTAAACTTGGGGATGCTTGATACGTCTCCAACGTATCTATAATCTATGAAGCATTCATGCTATTTTATTATCTGTTTTGAATGATTACGGGCTTTATTATTCACTTTTATATTACTTTTGGGACTAACCTATTAACCGGAGGCCCAACCCATATTGCTGTTTTATTGCCTGTTTCAGTATTTCGAAGAAAAGGAATATAAAACGGAGTCCAAACGGAATGAAACCTTCAGCAGCGTTATTTTTTGGAAGAATATCACCCAGGAGACTTGGAGTTCACGTCAGAAGAGCCTCGAGAAGGCCAGGAGATAGGAGGGTGCCCCCCTACTGGGCGCGCCCCCTGTCTCGTGGGCCCCTCGAGCACCTCCCGACCGACTTCTTTCGCCTATATAGTCCCACATACCCTAAAAACATCTAGGGAGAAGATAGATCGGGAGTTTCGCCGCCGCAAGCCTCTGTAGCCACCAAAAACCTCTTGGGAGCCCGTTCCGGCACCCTGCCGGAGGGGGGACCCATCACCGGTGGCCATCTTCATCATCCCGGCGCTATCCATGACGAGGAGGGAGTAGTTCACCCTCGAGGCTGAGGGTATGTACCAGTAGCTATGTGTTTGATCTCTCTCTCTCTCTCTCTCGTGTTCCCTCTATGGCATGATCTTGATGTATCGCAAGCTTTGCTATTATAGTTGGATCTTATGATGTTTCTCCCCCTCTACTCTCTTGTGATGAATTGAGTTTCCTGCTTGAAGTTATTTTTATCGGATTGAGTCCTTGATTTGAGAACACTTGATGTATGTCTTGTCGTGTTTACCTGTGGTGACAATGGGATATCACGTGCCAATTGATGTATGTTTTGGTGACGAACTTGCGGGTTCTGCCCATGAACCTATGCATAGGGGTTCGCACACGTTTTCTTGACTCCCTGGTAGAAACTTTGGGGCACTCTTTGAAGTACTTTGTGTTGGTTGTACGAATCTGAGATTGTGTGATGCATATCGTATAATCATGCCCACGGATACTTGAGGTGACAATGGAGTATCTAGGTGACATTAGGGTTTTGGTTGATTTGTGTCTTAAGGTGTTATTCTAGTATGAACTCTATGATAGATTGAGCGGAAAGAATAGCTTTATGTTATTTTACTACGAACTCTTGAATAGATAGAACAGAAAGGATAAGTTTGAGGTGGTTTCGTACCCTACCATAATCTCTTCGTTTGTTCTCCGCTATTAGTGGCTTTGGAGTGACTCTTTGTTGCATGTTGAGGGATTGTTATATGATCTATCTATGTTATTATTGTTGAGAGAACTTGCACTAGTGAAAGTATGAACCTTAGGCCTTGTTTCCTACCATTGCAATACCGTTTACGCTCACTTTTATCGCTTGCTAACTTGCTGTTTTTATAATTTCAGATTACAAAAACCTTTATCTACCATCCATATTGCACTTGTATCACCATCTCTTCGCCGAACTAGTGCACCTATACAATTTACCATTGTATTGGGTGTGTTGGGGACACAAGAGACTCTTTGTTATTTGGTTGTAGGGTTGTTTGAGAGAGACCATCTTCATCCTATGCCTCCCACGGATTGATAAACCTTAGGTCATCCACTTGAGGGAAATTTGCTACTGTCCTACAAACCTGTGCACTTGCAGGCCCAACAACGTCTACAAGAAGAAGGTTGTGTAGTAGACATCATGACTCCCTCAAGTTGGACCACCTTTCTTGATTGTGTTGGCTCGATGAAGACTAGATGATTGCCCTCCCATAGTCCACTATGGGTGAGCCACTCTTCAGCTCATCTTCACAAGTCCATTGTCGCCACAATGGGCGGCAAGCTTCAAGCACTTGATCTCTTCATGATGCATCACTTGAACTTGCACACCGCATCCTAACCCCACAAAGAACTCTCACGAAGACCATGGGTTAGTACACAGAGCGTAATTGACAATGCTTACCATACCATGGGATCACTTGATCCCTCTCGGTACATCTTCTACGCTTTGTGAGTTGAACAACTTGATTCACTCTTGACTTAGTCTTGATCAACCTTGAATCTTTCCAACTCTCTTCATTTGGGTGATGTCTTGAAGGTAAACATGAATGATCACACAATCTTCTTCTTCAAAACATGCTTGCAATAAGCTCAACACTCACATGACCAATCTTTGGATAATTCCTTAATAGCACCTTGGTCAACTCATAAACTCCTTGAAACCAACGCATGGACTTCAAGAAAAGCCTATGGACAAAATCTTCAAATATAACTCAAGGCAACCATTAGTCCATAGAGATTGTCATCAATTACCAAAACCAAACATGGGGGCACCGCATGTTCTTTCAACATACCTTGATAAAGTTTTGAAGAAGTTCAAAATGGATCAGTCAAAGAAAGGGTTCTTGTCTGTATTACAAGGTGTGAAGTTGAGTCAGACTCAATGCCCGACCACTGCCGAAGATAGAGAGAAAGTGAAAGTCATTCCCTATGCTTCAGCCATAGGTTCTATCATGTATGCAATGTTGTGTACCAGACCTGATGTATGTCTTGCTATAAGTATAGCAGGGAGGTACCAAAGTAATACTGGAGTGGAACACTGGACAGCGGTCAAGAACACTGGACAGTGGACTAAGGATATGTTTCTCGTTTATGGAGGTGAAAAAGAGCTCTTCGTGAACGGTTACGTCGATGCAAGCTTTGACACTGATCCAGATGAGTCTAAATCTCAAACCGGATATGTATTTTTATTGAATGGAGGAGCTGTCAATTGGTGCAGTTCCAAGCAGAGCGTCATGGCGGGATCTACGTGTGAAGCGGAGTACATTGAAAATCTTTTGTGACAATACCTAGTGCATCGGGTCCAATGGCGGGATACCTAGTGCATCGGGTCCAATGGCGGTATACCTAGTGCATCGGGTCCAATGACAATCTTTTGTGATCCCTTCCGACACTTGATATCCGATCTAGGTGTCATACCTAGTGCATCGGGTCCAATGAAAATCTTTTGTGACAATACTGGTGCAATTGCCTTGGTAAAGGAATCCAGATTTCACAAGAGAACCAAGCACATCAAGAGACACTTCAATTCCATCCGTTATCAAGTGTCGGAAGGGGACATAGAGATTTGCAAGATACACACGGATCTGAATGTTGCAGACCCGTTGACTAAGCCTCTTCCACGAGCAAATCATGATCAGCACCAAAGCTCCATGGGTGTTAGAATCATTACTATGTAATCTAGATTATTGACTCTAGTGCAAGTGGGAGACTGAAGGAAATATGCCCTAGAGGCAATAATAAAGTTATTATTTATTTCCTTAATTCATGATAAATGTTTACTATTCATGCTAAAATTGTATTAACCGGAAACTTAGTACATGTGTGAATACGTAGACAAAAACATATAGTCCCTAGTATGACTCTACTTAACTAGCTCATTAATCAAAGATGGTTATGTTTCCTAACCATACACATGTGTTGTCATTTGATGAACGAGATCACATCATTAGGAGAATGATGTGATGGACATGACCCATCCGTTAGCTTAGCATTATGATCGTGTCAGTTTCATTGCTACTGCTTTCTTCATGACTTATACAAGTTCCTCAGACTATGAGATTATGCAACTCCCGAATACCGGAGGAACACTTTGTGTGCTACCAAACGTCACAATGTAAATGGGTGATTATAAAGGTGCTCTACAGGTGTCTCCGAAGGTGTTTGTGGGGTTGGCATAGATCGAGATAAGGATTTGTCACTCCGTGTTTCGGGGAGGTATCTCTGGGCCCTCTCGGTAATACTCATCACTATAAGCCTTGCAAGCATTGTGACTAATGAGTTAGTTGCAGGATGAAGTATTACGAAACGATTAAAGAGACTTGCCGGTAACGATATTGAATTAGGTATTGAGATACCGACGATCAAGTCTCGGGCAAGTAACATACCGATGACAAAGGGAACAACGTATGTTGTTATGCGTTTTGACCGATAAAGATCTTCGTAGAATATGTAGGAACCAATATGAGCATCCAGGTTTCGTTATTGGTTATTGACTGGAGATGTGTATCGGTCATGTCTACATAGTTCTCGAACCCATAGGGTCCGCACGCTTAACGTTCGATGACGATTGGTATTATGAGTTTATGTGATATGATGTACCGAAGATTGTTTGGAGTTCCGTATGTGATCACGGACATGACGAGAAGTCTCGAAATGGTCGAGACATAAAGATTGATATATTGGACGGCTATATTCGGACACCGGAAGTGTTCCGGAGAAGTTTCGGATAAAATCGGAGTGTCGGAAGGGTTGTCGAAACCACCAGAGAAGTAATGGGCCTTATTGGGCCTAGGGGAGAAAGAGAGGGGCTGCGAAGGGCTGGCGGCACGCCCCCCATGGGCCTAGTCCGAATTGGACTAAGGGGAGGGGCGGCGCCCCCTCCTTCCTTCTCTTTCCTCCTCCTTCCTTCTTCTCCTAGTAGGACTAGGAAAGGGGGGAGCCCTACTCCTACTAGGAGGAGGAATCCTCCCCCCTTCGCGCGCCTATGAGGGTCGGCCGGCCTCCCCTCTCCTCCTTTATATACGGGGGAGGAGGTCACACCTAAGACACACAAGTTGACAATTGTTTTAGTCGTGTGCGGTGCCCCCCTCCACAGTTACACACCTCGGTCATATCGTCATAGTGCTTAGGCAAAGCCCTGCGTCGGTAACTTCATCAGCACCGTCACCATGCCGTCGTGCTGACGAAACTCTCCCTCGACCTCAGCTGGATCTAGAGTTTGTGGGACGTCATCAAGCTGAACATGTGCAGATCGTGGCGGTGTCGTACCTTCGGTGCTAGGATTGGTCGAATCGTGAAGACATATGACTACATCAACCACGTTGTCATAATGCTTCCGCTTTCGGTCTACGAGGGTATGTAGGCATCACTCTCCCCTCTCGTTGCTATGCATCACCTAGTGATAGATCTTGCGTGATCATAGGATTTTTTTTGAAATTACCGTGTTCTCCAACACACAAGGAGCGGTACAACTGCCACAAGTCCACATTTCAACCCTAAAGTTGTCGTTCAGTTTAAGAATCGACCCCGAAGTACAAAACTAGTTGAAACACGCCACAAACTAACGACCTAGCTCATGAATCAACCCTAGAATCACCGCTCCCAGCTCCATATACGACCGACGAACGGCGGCAGTGCATCCATGCCGCGCTTGAACCCGAGCCCTTCCCACCACAGCCACAACCCGAGCTCTCCTTGTCCATGGGCGCAAGCCCACAACTCCGGCGAACTACTTAGTCTACAAGTGCAGCTCATCTCCTCATCCCAGTCTGGATCCTGTAGGCTCGAGCTCCCCCATCCATCCCCGTCGAGTCATGCGGGAATGGGATGGATGGATCCCATGCTGATGCAACACAAGGGTGCGTTGTGGGCGAATCCCATGTGCAATTGGGAGACGAAATAGGGGCGGGTGGCCGCTGCTCATTAGGGGTGCAGATTCTCGGAGAAGGGGGTAAAAAAAGCGGGCGACACAGAGTTGAGGGTGGGTAGACAAAATTGCATAGCGATGGTAACCTGTAGGCCGCGAGCCGTTGCAGGACAGGCATCGCCTTCCCTAATGTGCTTAGACAGTGAACCAACACAAGGGAGGGGGAGAGAGAGGAGGTCTATGGGATGGGCTAGATGTCAGCAGCGGCAAGATCACCGTCAATGGTAGGCTTTCTGGCAGTCGGTGACATGTCTCCCTCGGTCAAGAGAGGTGGGGAACATGCGAATTTGCACGATTTGCGGTGGTGAGTGGGCACCTGTTTCTCGGTCGATGGTGGGAGGAGTGCAGCTTCGCGCTATCGGTCATTCTAATGGTGTGTGGCATCATGTTATGGCGCCACGATGGGGGTGCAGTGGTGCCAGAGAAATGTGGGGAACAAGATAGAGGCGGTAACAACCGCCTTAGATGGTGAAAACCGAGTCCAGGGTTGATTTCTGAGCCGATTGTTAGTTTGGGTTGTGTTTCAAACGATTTTGTAGCTTGGGGTTGATTCTTAAGCCAAGTGGCAACCTCAAGGTTATAATGTGGACTTTTCTCATCAAAATACATACAATTTTCAACTTGAGTCATGCTAAAGTTGTTGCCATTCACCCCTACTAGAATTCCTCCCGATTTGCCTCTCGGAGGAGAACAATTCAAAATATTTTTCTTCCTCCTCACAAATTATGTAGTTCATTATTAGCTTTATTAGTTTCCTGCAAACCTACAAAATCCTCTCTTTTTACAAAATCAACTCTCTGGCAAATCTTCTAATAATGTCTTGCCCAATCCCCCATACATTCCAAAACACACCTACCATTTTTAATACTAAAAATATTATTAGCTCGTTTTTCTTTTCAATTTCACCAATGGGGAGAGTGTTCTTCACACAGCCAATGGCTAGTGAGCTACCCTCCCTTTTTCCCCTTCCACTAGATTTTTAAAATATTCGTAGTTATCTTCTTCAATTCTAACATCTAATGATCATTGTCAGGACATAGTTTAGAAATATCAGCATCTCCAGAGTTAATGGGACCACGAGAGCCGGGTTCCTGAATATGTTTCTCAATAACTATATTTTGGATATAAAAATCTTTCTTGACTTGCTCCATTTTCTCAACAATTTCCAGATTATACTCAACCATTTCAGTTGAACAACCAAGGTCAAATACCCACCATATCAGACATATGTAAAAGAGAAGATTTATCATTATTATGAGGGCTATTAGAAAGGTTTTCATTATCATTCTTATCAACAGCTCTCTTTTTAGCCAAATCTTCAATTCTGACATCCTCCGCATCCTTAAGCCCTGGACATCTTCTAGGAGGCTCTCCAACATCCTTTTCTGAAACTTCACCACCCTCACTGCTCCCAACTTGGAGCATTTTAGTTCCAAAAGAGCCTGATTACCATTGTCCATTGTAGTCCACATGTTCCACATAAGAATCATTATCTTGACCTTTATTTTGGCTATTATCCATTTCCATATCCACATCCACCGAATCTACCAATTCAGTGGATCTCTGGCTTCCCTTTGCTCAATTCTCTGAATTAATTCCTCCAGTTACTTTTTTTTTGGCTATGTACTGACCATCAGCTCCAACTTCTTTTTGTCAGTTTCCAACTCTATCATTTCGTGGTGATATGACTTCGTTGGTGGTATGAAATATCGAAGCTTTGAAAAAGGTTAGGAATTCAGATTTGGGAGCTTCAATTTTTTTTTCCTTTTGTCCTGAACTCCCCTGATGTTCTCTTATCACCATGAAATTTTAAACGCACCTAGAAAATTTGGGCTTCCTTGATACCAAAATTTGAAGATTATTAGATTTTTCTTGGATTTTTTTAGAATTTACTCGAAAGGGTATGAGCTTGGGGCCTGCCATCGTTGTTGGCGATGGAGTTTTCCCCGGAATAGAAAATGAGCACTAGTACCTCCGTCTGTGTTTATTAGTCTTCATTATACTTTGGGTGAAAGTTTGACCAGATATTTGACTAGCAAAATGTTAATGCATGTCACCAAATATTACATTGGTGGACGTGTTTGAATATAGTTTTCAAGTACTATACAATTTTTGTTACATATAACTTGTACTTTATTAATTAAAATTATGGTCAAAATATTACCCCCAAAATACACAGGGATTAAGAAACCAGGACGGTGGTAGCAGTAGAGTAGCTGTTTGAACCCGGCGAAAGTTTTCTGCTCGTTCGCATCGGTTTGCACTGGAGAGGCATATGGTACGGAGGGGAGGGACGAGAGGCGAGAGATGGATCTGGGAAACCGACACTTCTCTAGTCCCCAGGAAGCACTGCTTTCGGCCAGTCAGAAAGGTGATACAACAGCTGGCAACGTTGGAGGAGCTGCCCAATATACGTAGCATGTGCTCCACTGTACGTTAAAATGAGCTGCTCAACGTATGCAACGCCTGCAACGCATCCTGGACACATATAATTAACCACACAGTACAAGTATATATCTCGCTCCCTCTTTGATATTCTTGACTCCATCAAGGACCTAAGCGCTTCCAGGGCAGGGGGCCTCTTTTCTCCAACGTACGTAGCCTGGCCGGCCCGTCCATGGCTGTCAAAGGACACGCACAAACAGGAAGCTTGCATGGATATGGCAGTGTAGACCGACCCAACCCATGCATGCATGCATGCATAAATGATTCATAATAGACACGCAACGGAAGCAGCACAATCACTATCCACATGAACACGTCACAAGCTCACAACACAGCACTATTATTGATTGTTACATATATGTGGGGACAATATATATGGTCATGGAAGTGTAAGCTGCACCTGCAGGTGTGCGAGCAACCGTGACCCCCGTTACATCAAGTACAAAATTGGTGGCCACGTAGACCTTCTGGTACACCCTAAATCAGGTGCCCCACCAGGCCGTGTGCGTGCCCACCTAGTCCTGTAACAGGGGGAGTTGCAAGCAGGCTAATTAGCTTCTTCTCTCTCTCTCTCTCTCCTCAACACTGCCCTAAGATGGCTGGCCCTAGCAGCAAAGACCATCTCCCTCTCCCTCTCTCACCCACCCACCAACCAACACGTCTCTGTCTCTCTCTCTCTCTCTCTCTCTCTCTCTACATGGCTAATCATAGGATTACAATTAACGTGCTACTAATAGTACTACTAGCTAGTAATGAACACGCATATATAGGGGGGATGATCCAACTGTACTAGGTAGCGATCCATGCATGCGTTGATCAGGCGAACGGAGACCTGTGGGGCGCCCCCTTCCTCCTGTTGTTGAGGGACATGACGATCTGGGGGAAGAAGCCCCCCGACTTCTTCTTCCTCGGGACGGGGACGGGGACGTCGACGCTGGCTGCCGCGTCGAAGCCGCGCGCGTTCCGGCTGCTGCCGCCGCTGCGGTAGCTGGAGCCGCCGCCGCCGTAGTGGTGCATCGGGTCCTCGAGGATGGAGTTCGGGGTGATCTGCCCGCCGGTGGCGCACCCGTCGTCCAGGAGGTCTGCCGGCCCGCTGCCGACGCGGAGGTCCTCGAACCTCGGGAAGCAGGCGACGTCGGGCTCGCCGGACATGTAGAGGATGTTGGACAGGTCGCCACCCTGCATCATGACATGATCCACCTGCATGCATGCACCGATATGCATCACTACTCAGCAGATACCAGTAGATTAGATTGTTCTTACCAACCTAGTACAGTATACATTTGCAAGTAAGGCGCCATGCAGCGTGTCGGGAATGGATGGAGTACCTTGCAAGAGAGGCAGCAGAAGTGGAAGGGCTCCTGAAGGATCCTGTCGCAGGTCAAGCAGACGTTGCCGGAGCCCTTGAAAGGCCTGGACTGAGGCCTGGGCTTGAGAAATATCACCTTTGCGCTGTTG
Organism: Triticum dicoccoides; assembly: GCF_002162155.2. Taxonomy (NCBI): domain Eukaryota; kingdom Viridiplantae; phylum Streptophyta; class Magnoliopsida; order Poales; family Poaceae; genus Triticum; species Triticum dicoccoides. Next base: position 664,504,708 of record NC_041393.1, read on the forward strand.
ATGGTGTAGGGCTGCATGGAGAGCAAAACATGAAAGAAGGAATTCGATTAGGCCACAGCTTTCCACACCAAATATCACCTTTGCGCTGTTGAAGGTGCTCATGTAAACGAAGAAGTGGGTGTGGTTTTTGAAAGGGCGTGTGATTGATGGAGTTACCTGAACAAAGGAGCAGTCGATGAGCTTCTCAAGATCGTCCAGGCGCACCACGTCGTTGTACACGTACCTCCGCACCTGCACACATTTCAAACCTCCCTTGTTACACGAAAATGAACATGCTACTATGCAGCATGAGCAAAGTAACTTGGTGGAGAATCTTCCGAAAGCTGAGTGGTGAAAAGAGTGTCGTTCGGGTGCGTGAGTGTGAATTTACTGCTCCATGTGATGATGTAATAATGGCCTTCCGTCTGGATGCCAAAGGGAGGCAGGCTCGTGAGTGGTGACCGGTGAGCGAGCGAGCCACCAGCGGTAATAATTGCCGGGCGTTTGACCGGCGGCTCGTCGTCATCCCCATCGTGGGAGACCAAGGGCGTAGTAGTACGTGTGTTCCATCGTGCAGCATGCAGTGGCCAAATCAACAAACACCAAATGACCATAACACCCCCTGGTCCAAGCTACTCGACTCTACTCTGGGGAGTACGCGCCCGATGGCAGGGAGAGGTACACGTCCGGGGCGCGGTAAAAAGGAAATCGCCGGCCGGCCACCGATGGAAGCGGCCAAGAAAGCCGCTACGGCGCCCGGCGTCGTCGTCGCTGTGGCGTCCCTGGGCGAGTGAACAGCGTCGTCGTCGAGGGCGGAACCATGCGCTTGGACGGTAGCGCGCAGGCAGGAAGGAACAGTGTGGAGGGCCTTGTTTGGCAACAGGGCAGGTCCTTTTACCATGCACACATATGGTAAAAATGCCTCCGCCGTGCTCGCTGCTCTTTCTACCCCTGCTGCACGCAGTGACTGCTGCGACGCTTAACAAGATGATGTACTCCACAACAGCTGCCTGCCGGCCATCCATTTATTCACCAGCAGCCGGGCTGGGCTGGGCAGTAGGGTGGATCAGCGGGTGGAAAGGGTGCTTTGCTTTGCTATGCTATGCATGGCAAAACAATCCGGATAACCCACCCCATTTGTAGGGCGATTTGGGTAGATGAAACACGAGACCGACCTCTGCACTGCACTGCATGAAAATGAAATCAGCGGCTGGGAGGGGAGCAACGGAAGTGACGAGACCGCAACAGTGGAACCACTGTTACCACCATTAAAACGCAGGCCAGGCGGAGAGCCGGATCCCCTGAAGTACGGCCACCTGACGTTGGGCCACTGACGCGTGGGTCCGGGTTCACACGTCAGTGAGTGTGCCGTAAGTCAGAGGAGCTGCGTCCAGGCCAGGCCAGGCCAGGGCTTTCAGCGTTTGTGTGCGCATACTACTCCTCTATACATGCAGCCTGTGATGTGTGTGATGATAGGGAGGGAAATGGAGGGGAAAGGTGTCTGAGAGGATGCGCCCAGTCTACAGAGAGAGAGACAGAGGGGGAGAGATGGGAAGGTGGGTCGCAGTAACTTTTTGCAGGTGGCTGGCGAGTGGGAGGGGCGGAGGGCACAGGGACAGGAATGGGTGCGCGGCTCGCATGCAGCAATTGCAGCCGTGCAGAGTAATTATAAGACTATGCTTATTTCGGGGGTGCCGCCAATCCAAGCCGCGGTGAAAAGTAAACTGCTCACATCTCTCTCTATCTCTCTTCTCCACTACTACTACCTCCTTTTTCCTAGTAGTACTCCCTCCGATCCTAATTAGTCTGCGTATAACTTTTTTCGTTTTTTCCCTCAATACTCTGCGTGTTCCAGTGATTCAGCGAGAGCTTCCAATCGTGCCCCTGCTTTCCGCTTCACATGCAACGGTTCATAATTACTCGCATGCAGAGTGATAGGTTCAGTGCACGCATGCAAGGAATAAAATAAGGAGACGGTTGAGAAGGCCCAATCGGTTGCATGCGCGTTAATAGCGGGCAGCTTCTGATCTGTACAGGCGCATGGGCAAAACAGTCAAGGAAAAAACCAGCGAGCCTCTTCTTGGTATGCGGGCCTGGCCTTATGCGCAAACTAAAGAAAAACGGAGGGAGTATGTCTCAATGGTAAACCTTTCTTTTCTTTATCGACATATATACACTCCCTGAAGGAGCAAGAGCAAGAACATCTACTACTCCTACTAGTACGTAGTAGGGTCAATTGGCAGGAAAAAACAAAAGGAATTAACTATGGCTAGGAGAGGTGAAATTGGGCAAGGCTAGCTGCTGTAAAATTGTGGTGAAACATGAGAGGGGTTTAGTACTTGTAAATGTTAATTAAACGATGGAGGGGAGGGGGCAGGGCACAAAGCACCATGGGCTTGGCCTGGAGAAACGACAAGCAGAAGCCGAAAGACGAGCTCGGGCTTCGAAAAGGGAGCGCACGCTACGCGGCTTGGGAACTCGAACACGCCGCAATTAAGCCCCAACCGGACCAAATCTCTCTCTCTACTGTGCACGGCATATGCTAATTAATTAAGGTCCATCTATGCCCGAGAAGGGCTACTACCTGTCCTACTACATGTCGAGTAGATAAGCACAGCTTCTCTCAACCTCCCCGTGCCATGTTTGCTAAACGTCGTAAATTGCTCCACACAAAACAGCTCAAGCCCGAAAGGCTAACCATCCGGTTAATTACGCCAAGTAGTGTACGTAAAAAGGAGAACTTCCTCCTCTTCCCTGTCTGTGTGGGTGCCACTGAATTGCGACCGGAATCTAAGGGAGCAAGGAACTATTGTGGCAACAAACGCACGGCCGCGCGCGTCCGCGTTTCATACGCACGCCGGGGAACAAAATCGGAGAGAATTCGCTACTACCAACTCTTGTGGAGTAAACAGGCGAATCAAGAGCCCGTGACAGGCATGCATGCAGCACGTGATACTCCTACTGCCGGCGAAGAATTACGACGGAATCAGTAGATGAATTTGTCGGCGCAAGTCTCGATTTGACGGACGGGAGAGAGAGAGAGAGAGAGAGAGAGAGAGAAGTGGGAGAGTGAATAATCACCTGGATGAGCGGGTGATGGCGGTGCGCGGGGGCGCAGTGCGGGCAGATGCTGGTGCGGCAGGCGAGGCAGAAGATGTTCTTCTCGTTCTTCTTGCGGCTCTCGTGCGCCGAGCACGCCACGAAGAAGGTCTCCTCCACCAGACCCCCCACCCATCCAGGCCGCATCCCCATCCTCCCCTCCCCGCCGGCCAATTCCCTCCTCCTTGAGCTCTGTCTCTCTCTCGGCCACGCCCAGCAATTCTCTGCCACGCCCTACCTAGCTCGGCCGTATGTATGTATGTCCAGACGTTGGTAGTGCCTCGCAGGGAGAGGGAGAGGAGAGTGATGCTCTCTTAATTGGACTGAGCAGTCGATGGAAGGCGCGGCTATATATAGCGAGGGACGGAGGGAGGGGCTGGACGAGTGCTAGCCGATCTTGTGGTGGTGGCTAATGGCGTCAAGGGGACATACGGGCCGGGTGGTCAAAGGAACACCTGGCTGGGCGTCACGGTCCAAGTGTCGGGCACCGTTCTGCAAATTCCCCTAAATTCCCAGGGGTTCCTGCAAAGCTCGCCTGATGAGAAACGCCCAGGGGCCGGCCGGGTGCGGACTCTTCCTGGACGCAGGGTGGTTCCTGCACGCTTGTTCGACTGATCACTGATCAGGATAGGGCGTGACTAACTTACTAGCATGATGCCGGCGTCAGATCAGCCCATGTGAATCGGAATTGCCTCACATACGATGAAAGCTCGTCTGATTTGGTACGATAATGCAATCCACCGTGAATCCACCTTCAGCCAGCGTTGATCAACGGCTTCCCTCTCATCGTCTACAGTGTCAGCAACCTGATCTCAGTTGCAAAATGCACGAGAGAAAAAAGCTGGTGATTGAGTTGATGCTGCTGCTGCTGGCCTATCTTCTCCGAGGAAAAAGGGGCAATCAACTCTGCCTGCCTACTGCGTGCGCACCAGCCGGAATCAATGAGAAATCGCCCCGTTTCCCGTTTCTCCTCTGACTGAACCTCCCCCTGCCCAACTCGGGTATAGCGGACAAGCCTCCGGCCGCGATCTGGAATTAAACCCGGGTATTCATTGGGCAATCCGGCATGTGATCTTTCCCATCCTCGCCGTACGTCCTATGAGCTCCAGCGCATTATGCTCTAAAAATCTCCATGGATCTCTCTCTTTTTCACCCGTGGTTTGCATGCAGTTTGAGCCCCAGGAAGCTCCGGAGACGACGAGATTAATTATTAATAATAGTACGGTAGCAGTACCGTCTCTCTCTGCTTTTTACGTTTACTGCTGCTTTTTGAGTTCTTGTTTTATGCGGCCGTTCTTTTGCACCAATTGCGGACTTCTCTTTCGGTTTCCAGTGAGTTTTAAATATCAAATCCAGTTTGGATCGCGAACTTTGAATTTGCAAAATAACATGGTACTACCTCCGTCATGGTTTATTGGTCCTCATTTTATTATGTGCCAAATTTTAGCCATAAATTTAACTAACACGATATTCATACATGTCATACAGAATTATATACTGGAAACTATGTTTAAATACAAATCCAATGATATAATTTTTGTTAACATGCATTAATATATTATTAGTTAAATATTTGGTCAAAATTTAGCATAAATTACAAAGGGGACCAATAAACCAGGACGGAAGTAGTATGAAGAGAATACTTTGTTCCTCATGCATCAAAACAAAATCTATACAATGTGTGAGTATAGTTTAATTATTGTATGCTGCAATAAAAATTACAAATATTCTAAAAATGCATGAAAAAAATGTTCATGCAACACCATAACAACAATGATAATTCTCTTACGACAACACAACACAAATTCTTAACAAAAACAACAATCACACATAGTTCAAGTTCAATGTTCTACATTATGAACAATAACAACAACACATAGTTCCAACAACAACAACAACAACAACAACAACAACATAATAGTCCAGATAGGCTCAAGTTCAACAAGACAAACATGAAAGCATTATTTGGTTGAATTCAAAGGCAACAACAAGAACCATTAGTAGAAAAACGAGCATTATGAGCAGCCACCAAAGGCGGTTGTGACCAAGCTGATCAAAGCCATCTGTAATATACCAAGCACACATGGTTAACATTACTATACACAGCTCCTGAGGTAGTTAGAACAATAAAACCACCTGCAAGAAACATTAGAGGCAAATGCTATTTTGTAACCACCTCCAACTTCTCATCATCACATGAGATTTCTATTTTGCAACCATCTGCATCTGGTTAGTACCACGGGGCGCAGCCTTGGTAGTCTATTTCCTCCTATTTCCATTGCCCTTCCCCATTCTACGACCAAGCCCTAGCACAAATGACCTAGTTGCATGTTCACCCATCCGAGGCAGCGCACCGCCCATCCGCGACGGCGTGGTGGCTGATCCGCCCATCCGCGGCGGTATGGAGGCTGACCCCCCCCCCCATCCAAGGCGGCACGGTGGCTGATCCTCCCATCTGCAGCAGCGTGGTGGCTGATCCACCCATCCAAGGAGGTGTTATGGTGTTGGAAATATGCCCTAGAGGCAATAATGATTATATTATTTATTTCCATGTTTAATTAAGAGTTTATTTTCTTTTCTATAACTAATATGATTCTTGAATATGTGATCTAGAGGAGAACTTATAAGCACGTGTAGAATGATAAACGTTAAAACCAAATTCCTAGTCTGGCCTCTAGGACTAGCTCAAGTGTTGTGTGATGATCATGTTTTGCTAATCATGGGCATTTGGTTAAGTGTAACTGTAACATCCCAAATTTCAATTTGGATGTTATACATAAATCATCATATGCATATCATATTTATTCTTGCATTTTGTTGTGATTCTAGAAATCTTAAGCAACTCAAGGACCCAAGGAGAGAGTTGGAGGTTCCACAAAATTCATATTTGAAGTTATTTCAAATTTGAAGAAAGGATCAATTTGATTTTATTATTTTCTATCCAATTATTTCCAATATTAAAAATATATGAGAGCAGATAATATGACTTCTTCAAACTAAGGGAAATATTGGAGGAAGAATTTTAAAATCAAATTGTGATTTTATTGGTATTTTATTTGAATTAGAAAAATATTGCATTTTTTAAAATTGCATCTTAGTCCATGAAAATGTTCACCTTGTCCTAAATATTAGGTTTGGACAGTGAAAATTGTTTCTGGAATTTTCATAAATTTTCTTATATCTATTTAAGATTTATCCTTGCGGAGAAAATTGTTTAAAAAAAGTTTCGGAACGACTGGGCCGAAGCCCAGCCGCCAACGGCCTCGTCCTCGAGCGCGGGACGAATCCCGCCGCCGCACGCCGCCGAGTCCGGCTAGGACTCCGCGCGTCGCCGCCCCCTCCTCCAAGCCGCGCACCCCTCTGAGGCTTTATAAGCAGCCCCGAGGCCGATGCCTCATCCTCGTCTCGCCACCACCGCCTTGCAGCCCCACCACCATCACCGCCGCCGCCGCCCCGCAAGCCCGCGCCGCCGCAGCCGACGCCACCGCCGATCCGTCGCCGACACCACCGTTGATCGCAGTCGGTTTTTCTCTGAAAGCCGATAAGAACCATTGCTTCTCCAATTATTTTTATTTCTGTTTTTTTTATTTTGACGGCTTAGATCGGTTTAGTTTCGGTTTTCTTATTTAACAAACGGTTTTCATCGTATAAGTTCTGTTAGCGAACGTTCGCGCCGTAGGATTTTTCTTTTTTGTTTATTTTCTGCCAGGGACCTATTCACAAATAGTTTTATCACGATTTAGCCCCTGATCTTTAAACTAGCATAACTTTTTACTCGTTTATTCAAATTAGATGAAACCAGCGCCTAAATCTTCTATCGTTCTGTTCTTTATAGATAACCAACTTGAACATGATTTTGGTACTGTAAAATTTGAGTTTAGTCTAGATTAGTAAACAATCTTGTTTCGTTCGTATTTTGAGTTTTGTTGCTTCGTTTGAATTGAATCTTTTTGCAAATCGTAGCTAATCACTTGTACCTATTGTAAAGATCCACTACAAGAAATATGTCAACTTGTGACCTTGACTATTGATCCCTGAAAGGTCATTGTTTTTCATCTGCGACCTTTTTGTTACCAAAAACAGAAGGTCAAAAGCTGGCGGTCGTGACCTCAAATTAACGACCTTCTCTGTGAGAATCTCGTAGACGTTTACGACCAAAATAGAAGGTCGTTGAACCCATGACCTTTTGTTTTGGTCACTGGCTGTATGCCCAGGCCACGTCCGATCCGATGTGGCAATCTGACATGGCAAAATTACGACCAATTGAAAAGGTCTTTGACAAGATTCAGCCTGGTCCATTTCAATGCTTTAGATGGGCCGAGCCCATTAATTCAACCTTTTTAATATATAGTTTTTTGCTAATTTTCGCTAACTACATAGGCCTGGCCCAGTAATTCAGCCTTTTTATTTCAAGGCCTCATCTATTTCGCAGTCCATTTCATTAAGCCCTTTTGTATCATATTTGCATCATTGCATAAATATTATTCGATCCAATAGAACATTCAATCTTTTTCAATCATATATTTCAATTTTACACATTTCAACACTAAACAATAAATAATTTTCTCAATTAAATGATCAAATCCAGAAATCACTAAATGAAACTCAAAACAGCACGTACACGACTACACGATCCATCAAGTGTACATACAATCAAATACACAGGCACCAAAACATGGTGGCAACATCAACTAAGACTATGATGCACAACTCCAGGCTGATCTTTGGTCACAGTAGCAGCCACCTCGACAACATAAGATCCTGATCTATATAAATTATTTACTTAAAGATTCTTCTCCTGGAGTTCCTTGTACACAAACTTTTGACGAATAAAGGCCAAAAATCTGCGGATTATAAATCAGAAAAGTTAGGGAACATGATCAAGTGTAGCCGTGCATATAACATTCTCCTAACAATGAAACATAGCTGCAGAATTTGAGATCTAATAAGAAACCATGCATATAACATTCTCATAACAACAAACTGAGATATATTTGGAAACGGAAAATGACAAGTATCAACCTACTGCTAGATAACAGAGCAAACATGTCAAAATTATTCAGATATCCTGATGTGTGTCACATTATACATGCATCAAGCTTCAGGCCATCAATTTTAGGATGAGTAGATACCTAACTTCATGTCGATGATATGGATGGGGCTGCAGTAGAACATCTGGTAAGCATCATCTTTGATCGAACGTTGTAGATACTTGTCCATTTAGTAGTCTATCATGAGCTCCTGCCATCGCGCCAGAGAGGATATGAGAAGTCCAAAATACTATTAGCAGCCCACAATGCTAAAAAGGTGCTCTAAGATAGTGAACCAGTGGATATCACTCAAGTAAACTATTATACTCCTTACATACAACAGTCGGGAATTAGTACAGTGAAGCAGGAGTAAGCTAATCATATAACATAAGAGTCGGGAATTCTATGCCTATTATTAAGAAAAAATGATACAAGTTAAGACTTTGTTTAACAGTAGGTCTAAGAAAATAAACTGTGCATTTGATGAGAATATAGCAACAGATTAAGAGCATATTGTTCAGCATCACACAGATAGTAGAACAATGCTACAAGAAGCTATTTGCATAAAGTAGAGAAGTACAAAACAACCTATTGACCATCCTACTGGTAGCAAGGACATAAAGATAATCACTTAATAAGATAAGAAGCAGACATGAATCACACAACTATGTACAATTCAATATCCCAGCTAAGAGTGAACATGTATTCAACATTTCCTGCATTTCAATACATGCACGACAGATTCATAGCAAAACTATATATAGTTGTACAAACATGCATGAACAGGAAAGCAACCAAACTACAAGAACATATAAGGAAACAGAGGAATCACTATAACCCATGGAGTGACAAGCACATACATGAACTCAAAGTAATGCCCAGCTAGACCAAAAGAAGCTGGATTAGTCGAAAGCACATATATGAGACGTGTTGTCGAGTCCCGCAGCCACCAACTCGCGCCGCTCGCCGCTGCGATCACCACCTTCGTTGTCGACGCGGCGGTGCCGCCAGACCTGCAAAAAACAGAGGAGGCGTGAATGGACATCACACTTGCCAACAAATTAACTATGCTACAAAAACATTTCATTAAAAAATTTGATTCAGGAACTAGCTTATTGAGTATGACAAAAATGCTTAGAATAAAAATCATTTCAAGAAATGCTGCAGTAGCTAAAAAAACAAATTAAGCTATACCATTTCAGGAAAATGTGTAAGCTGTTCAACTTTTCTCACATTCACTCCAGCTGCTTCCAAACTTGACGCTGTACCACCAGTGGGGACCCATGTTAATTGACTAGTTGTTTAAACACATGGGGCTCTAATCGAGTATCACCGGATAGAACTAGACAACAGATACAAAATGTTCTCAAAAATACAGAACATTAACTAGTGTGTGCAGTACAGTGTGCCTAATGATTTAGTCTGCATGGTTTAGATGCTACTAGTACACATGGAAATTTTTATAGTCAGGAACAGAGAAGACAGTGCTGCAGGACCTGGGATACCAAATTAATCTTGGAAATGAAAATTGCAATAGGTACTAGATGTATATTGCTATAGATAAACCAATAGTAGTACTACTACTAGATGAAAAGATGTTGCATGGTAAATCTCCAAAGTATACAACCAAGAATATAAGAATAAACCTGTTTCATTACATAGTACTGCTATGTAATTGAAATGCAAAACATACATCTCCCATGTTCAGCAATCAGGAAACCATGGAGTTTCTACTACTCCTACATCAGTAAGCTGGTTATTTGAGATGCTAATGTTTACTTTTGAAGTACGGTTATGGTTATCTCAAAGAATTTGTGCCTCATAAACATGCATGGAATTTCTATCTCAAAGAAGTATACATATTTATCTTGTTTAATTAGGCCAGCAATGCAAAACAACCATGCAGAAATGTCAGGGCAACAGAGCAGCAAGGTACCATGCATAAGTAACACTACAGATATGTTAGACCAAAAGATGTGAGCGACGGTAGACTACACTAACACTAACTAGGTAACAGAATTACTTAAGACTGTAGCCCGGGAATTTGTTATTCACGCTAATATAAAATTCGCTCAAATGGAACCTTGGAAACACCCTTTCCCAAGTAGTTAGATCCACCGTCCCTCAGTTCCAAAGCTTCATAAAGACCTACAGAAGAGGGATGATTTAGCCAAGATTAGTTCAACAAAAATAATAAAATAACATTCGGTAAATAATGATACAAATAAGAGTTTGGAACAGGATGCCTTTTGGTGAAGTGTCTGTCAGGGAGAAGTGATTCAGAGTTTCAAAGTAAAGTTGTTTCTGAATACTAGTAGTGTAATTAGCTAGCTAGATGTGTGCAGGAAAGCTACTGTTCCTATTGGGTTGCAGCTTGTACTAGTTAGCTAGCTAGCTAAGGACTTGATAGTATTCTTTTTCCAGATAAAGAGCTGATGCTGCTAGTCCAATCACACAGTTTTAACCAGATTAGAGCAAAGACAACACACCAACGGCAGAACCAAGACCAAGTCTCGGCAATCCAATAGGAATCTCCGGAGCTCCATACATCGCCACACACACGGCCACGCACCACCTGGCCGCCCCCATCGTAAGTTTTCAACACACCACCACACCCGACATTGCAGCAAGCGCGCATGCGCTCACGCACATAGCACCGGTGCAAGGTCATGGGGGCACGCAGGTCATACCTGTGTGGGCATCGGTACTCGTCGCGGTAGAGCACAAGCTGGCGGTCAAACACAGTGAGCACGAGCTGGCCGTGTGGGTATCAGCTTCCCCTGATGACAGAATTATGCAAGTCAAAAACTCAATCAAGAACTGTAATGGTATATGCAATGCAGCAAACAATAATATTTTTTTCGTTTAGAAGTTGAGATGTCCCTGTGACTCGGTGGTGTCATGATTCTAAGCGTGGAATTGCAATTCTAAGCAAGCCTGGAGTATGATAGTGGTACATGACAGTATGTAGAACAGCAAGAGTAAACGCTAGGAATTAGGGATTTTAGGAGTAAGCAATTGTGTTCATCGAGAGACCGTAGCGAGCAAGCATCAGAGGGCCCAAGTGAGCCATGGCGTCGTCACGAGCTCAGTGACAAGTATTGGAGGTGAGGGACAGAGAAGGAGAGGAAGAGGGTACCTTGAAGACCTCCATGTCCATGGCATCGTCGAGCGCGGGGTTCTGTCCCAGCCGAGCGGCACACAGGTCTGTCGTCGTGTGGAAGAGCGGCGTTGGAGGGCGCGGCTGCGTGTCGGTGGAAGACGGCGGAGGCGTCCACCACGAGCACCTCTGTCGCCTCGCCGGTGCATCGCATGGAGATCATGGAGCGCGGGCACCTGACCTGCTCGATCTGGATGCCCCAACACCGAGGAAGATAGGGTGAGGAGAGGATGGGGCGGATGGATCTAGGAATGCCAGGTACATGAACCACCCGGTGTTCTTGTTCAGATCCGGCGGGGGCACCGCCTGTACATACTGATCCCCTCGCCCTACCGGCACGCGCGTGCTGTTGGGCGGTGGCTCCTCCCGTCCGGCTCGGTGTCGCAGGTATGGAGATAGGGCGAGGGGAGAGGGGCAGCGGCGGCAAGGTCGCTGGTGATGGAGCACGGCGGCGGCTGTGGGTAGGGTTTGGGGTGGGCAGAGAGAGCTGTGGGCATGGCGGATCTGACGGTGCCTGCCTCCTTGATCTAGGGGCCCTGCTGTGGGATAGAAGGTGAGGGGATGTGGAGAGGATCGGGGGCAGTGGGCGGAGGTCGCCGCTGGA